>NW_026615114.1:0-43773 GCF_030052815.1 Hevea brasiliensis
CATTTCTTCAATTACTTCCAACAACCAACTCTCAATTCATATTTAATTCACCCCAATGATCACACTTAGCATTACCATCTATAGCACTTCCTAGCACAAAAACCCCAAATTTTCTAACACCTAAGTTTATAATTTTCCCAATCCATGCCATTCCATTAATTCCTTCCACCAACTAGCATCAACCCACATTCAATTCATGCTAATTAGTCATAATTTGGCATTGCCTACATCAATTTCACTCCCAACACAAAAGCCCTAATTTCCCCCATGAACCCTAATCTTCCATAATTCAATTTATGAAAATGTCATGCAATTACACTTACCCCACCATACATACTACTGACTTTAAGCCTGATTTCATCATCAATTATATTAAAATACATCAAACTAATTTTTTCCAAATTGGCCAAAACCCTAGTTTAGGTTCCATGTGTGGTTCTTTTCAATTTCTCATGAAATTTTACCACAATCTAACTTGATTTAAAGTTTGTGTAACTACTCACAAAAAAGAAACTTACCTCTTGTTGATTTCTTTTTCAACTTCAATTTTCCACTTTCAATATTCTTACTTAAATCCTTCAATGAAAGAGCACTTTGATGTTTTTACCATTTGATAGAACCATACAAAAGTGGGGAAATCAAGAGTGGAGGGAGGTTCCAAATGGGGGAAATAAGAAAGAGAGAGGAGAGGGAATGTGAGATGGGTATATAACAAGTATATGGTGTTAAAGGAGACATTGTCTTCTTTTGATACTTATTTATTTCCTTTTTAATTAAATAATTAAGTTTAATTAAAAGCCCAAAAACCATAAGTCATTAATTTTAATTTTGTCACAACTAGAAAATGAAAATTTAAGTTTTCATTTCTTAAAATTTTCCCTTTCCATATTTTTACACTTGAATTTTTCTTTCAAATTTTACTCCATAATTTAATTCATTAATTTCATTTTAATTAGAATTTACATTTTGATCAAAAGTCAATTCTTGAAGTGAGATTGATGAAAATGTCCCTCATCTGTCATAATCCTTCTTTTCATAATACCTAATGATTCCTTATGTTTTTGGATTTCATTGTAATTTTGTACAATGTCTATCTCTACAATTTTCCTTTTTTGGCTTTTTGGTCCCCTTAAGGTGTCTTTGAATAAGTACTAGTCACAGACCAAAGAATGGTACTATTCATAATCTCTAAGTGGTTCGAAATTGTTAAGTAACTCTACACTAATCCTTGCGCCAAATCCTATATATTCAAAGTAGGAAACTAAAATCCTAGTTGGAGTGGATTTCTAATGGGTGATTGAATTCTTGTAGTCTTATTGATTATCCTGCAGGCACATCCATTATTGGGAATCACAATAAACTATAATTGAGCAACTCATACTTGCCCATACGTGATCTTATGTGAGGTTCAATAATTTATTTGGCTAATGCACTCAAAATCTAGACAACAATCCATTATTGATTTATCTTGCCCCATTAGATTAGTTGATCCCATTAGAGTAACAATGCTATGTAAATTACTTCAATAACCTCGGCTTTATACATCCATTATTGGCCATCAAGCATTTACATACCTATAACATCTCATGCTTAATAATTATTCTTAAGAAAATCTCTTAAACAAATGCATCATTCCCCAAGCTCCATACCAGCTAATACAATGCAAGTATTTTAAAATTTCTTAAAATAATTGCCTCCCAAATGGAGGGCCGTAATGTTCTAATTACCATAATTTATACCATAATACTAACTTAGTCATTTGTTTGGAAGATTTTTGTGGTTGAAAGCTTTAATTACTATTATAGGTCTCACTTTGCACTTTATCCAGTTGGCATGCATATATCACATACTTGCATACATTCATACACATCTCATGCATAAATGGATAAACAAATAATATGGTATGATCATGGACTTTCTAAGGAGGATTCAATTATGAGCCACCAAGAATTAAATCGGGGCAATCTTAGGTGTATTTCATTCATTCATTTTACAAGAATTGCCGAAGGAGAACATAATCAACTCCTTGATCTTGATCTCTCCCACTGGTCTCACCAATGCTCTTGATCTCTTTGTTTTTCTTGCAATCCAATTACATTGTAACCCTTGGCAAACCAAGGTGAATATAGAAGAATATGGACTTTTAAAGTCTTTAAATAAGTGAAAATACATCCTAAGTTATCACAACATTTATAATACATGCCTCTAAAATAAAATTAATTATTTTACATCTCGAAGAAAAATAAAAGAAATAAATCCAATTACATTGGTCTTTTATTGCCCATGATCGTCCATCATGCATATTAAAATTTAACAATTAAATAAAATATACATGTTTGAAAATTAAATTGAATATTATATATTCAATTAAAAATTAAATTTGAATCTCATTCAAATAAATTTAAATTTACAAACTTTTTCCAAATTTAATTCTATGAAAACAATTTTCATAATTATTTGTGTGATTGGAATTCCTAATTAAACCATTTAATTAGGTTCAGGCTTAATTCTGGATCCAAAATCACACAACATTTGCATAAAAAACCAAAATTCAAGCCAAACATGCCCCGAACAAAATTTACATGCCTGATTGAAGAACACTACTCGAGGCGTGGACCGACATTGGGCCGTAAACATCGTTTTCGACATGGGTCGTGTCGTGAAACGACACGCCTGGGTACGCGTGTTAACACGCCGTGTGTGCTAGAAACACGCCGCCATGTAAATACCTGCACACGGTCCGCCGCTTTTCTTGTGACAATTTGATATTTTAGGGTTTTCTTGATTCGAACCAACTTCAAATCAACACAAATTTCATCCAATCACACAATTAAGCCTCAAAATCAATCCTAATGGCAAATATAGTGACTCTGATACCAATTGAAGGCATGGAAGCATGGAATTTAGGGCATTAGAGCATTGAAATTTAAAATTCAATCTAGGGTTACATGCACCATACTTGATGAGTTATGTGCCTAATCAATTTTCAATGCCCAAAAGCATACCAAAACACATTTTAGCATGCACTAAAGATTCATTTGCCATCAAAAATTAAACTTTATGAATTTAATTAATTAAACCCTAACTAAAAGAGGGGTTTTTTATTTCTAGCCTCCAAGTTGAAGAATCAAACTCTCTTCCTCCCTAGGTGCTCCTAGGACTCCAAGTGTAGTCCCTCTAGCTTGTCTAGCATAAGCTCACCAACTTGCACCAATGGCAGCCCCAAGATGTCCTTTTTCCTCTTGCCAACCACTTAAAATTAGAGGGGTTTGCTTTGGTGAGGGTTAATGGGTGTATATGGAACTAGAAACCTTTTCTAGTAATTTTAATTCAAAGAAAGTCAAGGTTTTCTTCTTGAATTAGATGAGAAATGAAGAGAAGGGAGAGAGACCCATAGTTTTCATCCAACATGAAGAAAGGGAAGAAAGATATTTCTTTTTCTTTCTTCCTTTAACTTATATACTTAGGTCAAAGTTCACTTACTCCCTTGCCAAATGTCACTACATGATTTAATATTACTTTTGTTTGACTTAATCTTATCAAGCCAAGTGTCAAAGGTGGATTCAATCTTGACTTTTATCATCTTTCATGATTGGAAGACAAATGGCAAGCTTATAAAGTGTCATGTGTCACCATCTCATGGTGCCACATGTCACCATGTGAAAAGACCAATTTACCCTTATGTTTTAATTTGAGTTCTCAACCCAAAATTATAATTTCTCCTCTTCAAATTAATTTAAATCAAATATAAATTAATTAATTAATTAATCTCTATTAATTAATTTCTCACAATTAAATTAATATTTAAACACTTTAAATATAAATTTAATCTATGCTATACATTCAATACCCTAGATTTGATTTCAAGTCATGCTAGGGACTTTGCAATCTTATTGCAAACCAAACCTATTTAATTAATTAATTAAACTCTTTAATTAATCAATTAAATCATATTTTACTTGGTGATTAACTTGTGTAGATGTGTGACTTACTAGGCTCATTACTTATTGGCAATGAGAAATGATATTATCTCTTAATATCATTAGAACTCTTTCTTACTTTATATGATTTCTCTAAATCATTTCAAGCTTCTCATAGACTATGGTTGACACTCTAGCATAGCATGCCATGGCCACCCAATCAAGAATAAGGAATACCTTAAATGAACCTTTAATCATATGTAACCATGCACTAAAATCTCTCCGTTACAAAAATCCCAATTCCAGCTGAAGTCATGGTTAATGTCAAACTCCATTTGCTATGAAAATTATGTTCTCTTTTAATTCCAATTCTTCATTAATTAGATTTTCTTATCAGAAATTCTTTTCTGACTAAATTTATCTGTCCTGGCCAGGAACTTGAATAATCAAGAACAATTAAATGAACATAGGATTTTATCCCTATTTACTTAGGGTAACGGATTCCATCTTGATGAACACCTATTTCCATATATAACTAGTAGGAGCCAACACATGCCCATATACCCATACATAGTACGAGTATGAAAGTAGTATCAAACTCAAACCATCTGTATACAAGATAACTGTGTTATCTCAAGTCTAAAGATTATATGCACTGATATGATATATGACAATGCATTGACAAGAGTAAACTCCATATGCTTGTCATAAGCGTCACTAGTTTGGCCTACTTATCATGTATAAATGTCTATCATGTTTGTTATGTGACATGAGACTTACCACTCCAACTTATTTATATCTCATATTAATACTTTGGGAACAAACATGATTACAATTTTTTTGGATAAGTCATGTCCTTTGTGAAGTATCCTCAATTGTGAACTAATTTATGATACTTTGTACTAGAAATACTGTCACTCATATTCTTAACAACTTAAGAATATAATTTAAATATCAAAGGACCAATTACACATAAATGGATTATGTGAACAGTAAAAGTGAAAATGCCCTTTATTAATTAAAATGTATAAGATACATACAATATGATATGTTTAGGTATACTACTAACACAATTTCACCATCGTGTCACACCTTACTCCTCAGAAGATGTAACATGATCCCGTAGTACATCTAATGAATTACCGTATTTCGCCTACCGATAATCCATTAAATATACTACAAGGGATTTTAAAACAATTTTCATGAAATTTAAATCATCGATTAAAATCGTGTTATAAAATTTTTTCAAAATTTCAAAGTGCTTTCAAACTGTTGTATTTTGAGAAAACAGCTTCTTCAAAACTCGTAAAGAACACACTCCCAATATGTTTTCTCAAATACAACTTCAATAACTTCATTTGAACCCATAATTCAAATCTCAATAATCAAATCAATCTCCTCATAAAAGAAACATTTCATTGATTACAAGACTCAAAATTAATATGACAAAACTATTCAGATAAATGACATCCCAAATTTACTTATACAATCATTTACATTTAATTACATACCAAAATATTTTACAAGAGTTTTTATACAACCGCCAAACAATTTACATACATATTATTACATGCATACATCAAAACTTATGTACATGGGTATATCTATGATATACCCGAGCCGATCTAAATGTGTCTTCAAAGAAACTTACTCATCGCTTCTATGCTCTTCTTACTCGCGACAAAGATACAAAGCTATCGAGTGGTGAACCTGGTGCACAACTATAATTTAAAACATAGTACAATATACATTGACAAAATTTACAGAATAATTTGAAAATCAATACTCATCAAATTCCAAAACTCAAAATATTCATTGCCAATAATGTAAATCATTTGTATGAAATGACTTTGATCACGAAATTCAATTTATCAAATCATGACTAACCATTTAAGGTAATTCTAACAAAATCAATTATAAATAAATCATAATTGAAATCACAATTCTTTACTATTCAAAAAACATTATGTATCTCAAAATTCATGTCAGATCTCAAAACCATCGTATCTTAAAAATCGTGTTGTATCTCAAAAATCATTCTTTATCTCACTAACTATGCAAGACTAATCCGAAAGGGCCATATTCGAAGTGATTCTAACCCCCTATGGTCGGGGAGGTTGAATCAGATTCTAACTCCCTATGGTCGGGGAGGTCGAATCATCGCACAGACACATCACAATAATGAATCTTCCGCAAGGGCCATAATGATAAAAACTTAGATCTAACCTTAAATCGAGGAAAATCTAAGCCTGCACGTACTCATGGTAATCAAAACACAACTAACTCCATTGTCTTCTCAACAAATGAGAGAAGGGTAATAACCTAGTCAAGCATCTATAGTGAGATATAAAACAATACCACAATCTTTTTAGTGAGCATAAATCACAATATAATTCAATTCAAAGTCAATTCCAATATCCAATAATTTTTATGCTCATCACAATTCAAATCATAAATTTGCATTTTTCCATGAAAATTACCATCACAATTCAAAATATGTTCTATCACAATTTTCCAAAATATAATTTATTCAATCCATAACAATGCTTAATACTTGTGGAAATACCATTTCACAAAGCTAAAGTCATACATACTATAACAATTTCAATAATCATTGAATTAAATACAATGCTTGTTAAACATAATACATAAGAAAAATATGTCATTTAATCATATGAAATATTGAAAACAAAATCAGTTAAAAATTAGTTATGCACAAACCTCTGATAGCTGTCTCTTGACTCTGACTCAGTGTTTCCTTCCCCTTTCCTGAGTCTTTGCTAACTGAGAAACACAGTTTGAAGTGTTTCAAGATCATTTAAACTGCTCTAAGAATAAAGCTTAATAATTGACTTATTGAATTCTATTATTTCCTTAGTCACCTAAGATGTTGACCCTAGATGCAAATAGGTGAATTAGGTTTTAATGTTACCAATATGTCACATTTTATAGCCTTTTGTATTGGTACATGTTACCAAATTCATTTTCATGTATATTGCGCTTATTGCAATTTGTCGTATCCCGATACTAATTTGACCTAGCCGGATGACCTAGTTCCTCGGCTGTGTTTTGGTCAAAACTACAAACATGTAGAACTATGTCTTATTGCACACGGGGCAAAATTTCAGGTCATTCTGAGTTATGTAGACCAAGTTATGGTCATTTTACTATTGCTGGTCAAAATGCATCAAAATTGGTCACTTTAGGTCACTTTAGGTCATTTTAGGTCATTTTAGGTTCGGCCAATTTTTGGACCCGAACTTGTACAAGCTTTTTAACTTGCTTATAGTCATTTCTGGGCTTTGGTCTCTTCATAAGACTTGTAGATATAGGTCTTTACTATTTGTGATCAAAAGTTCAGGTCATTTGGACCTGTTTTGAGTGAGGTATGACCAAAATACTAACTGCTGCCCAAATGGTCAATTTTCAGGCCTTAAATGCACTAATCCGGATTTGGTCACTTTTCAAGTTACCTTACAAGCAGAATTTTGGTAAGCTTCCTTCATGAAAGTTGGCACATTTTGTGCCTAGTTTTACCTCCAATTGGTCTCATACCAATTGGAGCCACACAGTTAAGGTTCTAGGCCCATAACATAAACTGCCCTATTGCATTTGTTCATTACTCATCAAAAGATACTTTCAACACTTACCAAACTATACATTCATGCCAATTCTGGTTTGTACCCTAACCTAAATACATTTCACAACATATTGTTGGTCATTTTGGCAGCTTATAATCACACTCAACAAGCACCATTTAGTAAAGAATTTTTTAAGCTCAAATTACAACAATTCAATCACCTAACCTAGCTCATTTACATGTCCAACCTCACACCATCATACATATACCCAAGCTGCCATAAAAACTATCAAAATTGAACATTAATATTCCATAAACCAAACATGAAATAACATCTTTATGGTTCACCAAACCAAGCTGCCGATTCATACATTACAATCCATTAATTTCCAAGCTTCCAAATTCAAGTACACATTCACATATACTAAGTATACATGACCCAAATTAATTTCTACACACATAAACGTTTAATCAACCCTTTAATCTACCATTTACAAGAAAGAATAAACTGCCCTCAAGGAGTTTCCATGGCTTCCAAAAATGCACCTCTCCCTTTAAACATCAAACCTCAAAAATCTCTCCATAATTCAAGTACCCATAACATTCTTACTAACTTTAATGAAGCCATAACCCAAAAACACAAACTTACCACTTTGGAAACTCTTCAAAATCTCTCCAAAACTTGGTCTTCTTGTTGCCTATCTACTGCCCAAGGTGTATGGACAATCTTTAATGAATGAAAGTGCCAAGAAAGGAGCTTGAATCTCACATGCATGGAGCTTCAAACCATGCGCCAATGGAGTTTTTGGGAGCAAATTTCTGCTGGTTCTAAGGTTGAAGATGAAGATGTGTATTCTACCCAAGATGGTGAGTTAGTGGTTCACTTTGATGGGTGAGTGGGGCACTAAGCTTAAATTAAATGTTAGTTTAATATAAGATTTCATTTTCCCACATTAAGCTTCCCATTTTTGCTATTTACATTAGGTACCACAAATTTAATTTTTCATGACATTTTCCAAGTGTAATATCATTTATTTTTAATGGACATTTAGTTCAAAAGACAACTTGGGGTGTTAAATGGCCACAATGCCCTGCTCCTGCCAGTTGCATTCTCGATTTTTCTAACACCGAGTTTTGTCCGTTTTTTGATTTCTCACTTTTCTTTGTACTAATTAATTAATTTTTCTTTAATATTTCTAATGGTATTTATACTTCAATAGGTGTCTATTTAAGTCCTAAAAATATTTTCCAGGGTTCCCCACGGTCCAGGGCTAGTCAACGGTCCACGCCGTGACTTCCCGGTGCGGTCACCCATCGCTAGGGTTCTCGGCTCGCTTAACTTGATTACATTTCTTTGCTATTATTTTTTCTTTGTTTTTCTTGTATTTTCTTTTCTTGTATTTCATTATTTTATGTCTCGTCACTCATATGGAAGTGTAGTTCTAGGCATCTTAGCTGTCCGGGCAACACTGTCACCGGAATAGTAGAACGCGCTACCGAATATAGGGGTGTTACAATTCTCCCCTTAAAAAATTTCATCTCAAATTTTACCGCATTAGTCTCTAAATAGTTGTGGGTGCTGTATCCTCATATCCTCTTCACGCTCCTAAGTAGCTTCTCGCCCGAATGATGGTTCCACAAAGACTTTAACCGTGTGTATCTGCTTGTTCCTTAGCCGCTTCACCTCATAAGCCGTAATTTCTATGGGTTCTTCCTCATATGAGAGGTCTGGATTTACCTCAATCTCTTCAACTAATAGTATATGAGATGGGTCAGATCTGTACCTCCTTAACATGGACACATGGAAGACACTGTGTATCCTTTCTAACTCCGGAGGTAATGCCAACCGATATGCCAAAGGACCCACTCTTTCTAGAATCTCATATGGTCCGATGAAACGAGGACTCAGTTTTCCCTTTCTATCAAATCTCATAATCCTCTTCCAAGGAGAAACTTTGAGGAATACCTTATCACCCACTGCATATTCAATATCTCTTCTCTTTAGATCAACATAGGACTTCTCGATTTCTCGATGCAAATTTGAGTCTATCTCTCGATCAATCTGATCTTTTCCTCTGTCTGCTAAACAATTTCTGGCCCAATCATCTTCCTTTCACCTACTTCATCCCAACATAGGGGAGTTCTGTACTTTCTGCCATACAAAGCTTCATATGGAGGCATTCCAAAGCTTGATTGGTAGCTGTTGTTATAAGCAAACTCAATCAAAGGCAAGTGTGTATCCCAACTACCTTCAAACTCAATCACACAAGCCTGTAGCATATCCTCCAATATCTCGACTACCCTTCACTAGCCATCCGTCTGCAGGTGGAATGTCATGCTAAAGTTCAATCTAGTTCCTAGGGCTCTCTGAAGACTACCTAGAATCTAGAAGTGAACCTAGGATCTTTGTCTGATACAATCAATACTGGCACTCCATGCAGTTTTACAATCTCATTTATGTACAATCTGGCCAATCTTCCCAGTCTATAGTCCATCCGAACTGGCAAAAAGTGAGCAGGCTTGGTTAGTCTATCAACTATAACTCATACTGCATCATGACTATTCTGTGTCCTCGGAAGTCTCATCTCAAAATCCATAGTTATCTGTTCCCTTACAATGTTTCATAGGGTGCCACTTGTATGCTAGCTTGACACTTATTAATGTATACAAATTTTGTTAGTGGGATGTATCTGTCCCATCTCCCCTCGGATTTAATGACACAAGTTCTCAGTATATTCTTGAGGGCTTATCACATATTACAAGTTATTATTATCATTTCATTTCATTATTTATAGAAACTCAATGAGTTTCAAAATTTACCTGAATCACTTGTTTTGACTGTCCATCCGTCTGAGGATGACAAGTCATACTGATATCTCTAAGATTATAGCAATTACTATGGTATAGGTAATTCACATTAATGTAACCGAGTCACTGACTCTAGCTACCTTACAAGTGTAGTCGTTTGATAGGCTAGTTCTAAAGTTTTAAATTTCTTACTAGAATTTTCACATTTATTTCCCATAATAGTACTCTATTCGGGCGCAACTGTATCAATTTATAGATTACCTACAAATATTCTTAATTTATTGTATCATGAGGAAGCACGTAGCTCTACACAATAATCCCATGTCGGGACTGTAATCTGCAGCTTACAATACAAATATTGAGAACATTGCATAGTCACTACGTTACAACCTCATGGATTAGGTTTTATAACATCTTATCTTTCTCGAATCCACTAATATCCTAAACTGATTCTGATTACAATATCCATTAATAATTACTAACAGTAACATCTTTGCCCTCATCTAGAGCAATTCTATTACTGTAACTTACTTTTAGGTCCTTTTGCCTTATATTAAGTAGGCTCGCCAATTAGCTTTATAATTTATGGTATGTTAGAAAATACTTTTAGCTAACAATTCTTCCAAAATTAATGTCAATCATACTTGTTATTGCAGTTTTGATCCTAAAAGACTAGTCACTAACACATCAAAATTTATTCCCCTGTAAAGGAATAGCAACAAAACATAGAATTCTAACACTAACATATAAATAAGTAGTGCTGGGATCAACAAATAACTCATTGTTTCTTTCAAAACTTAAGAACTTACCAGCAGCTACATCCGGTTTCGCTTCTTTCTCCTTGGCGCATAGTGGACGCCCGACCGTGCGCTACTATATTCGGTTGATTCACTGTGTTATAGTGGTGAGGAGTACCAACTCTATTTCTATCTCGACTGATCGACGGTCTGTGGACTCCAGAGAGCAAATCGAGGTGCTCTAGTACAATCTTTAGCAAAGTGTCCAAGTTTTCCATAATTGTAGAAGGCTCTAGAGGCCTTACGACAAATACCTCCATCTAGCTTACCACAAACATAGCAGAAACGGGCATAATATGAACTTCTGGTTGTTAGACGACTAGATCTTGGTGTTCTCTCGCCTTAATGATCCGCTCACATATCTCTAAGCTCTGGTTCCTCAAATTCTTTTCTCTTCCCAAATTACCGCCGAGTTGTGACCCGTAGATTTCTCCTCTTCTTTATTTCACACTACCCTTGTGGAGGTTGGGTCTCAGATTGGGCTTGGGCTGTGATTATCAGCCATTTGTTTGAAGAAAGTGGCCATTTGCTGGGCCATTTATGCAGTAATTTGTACTGGTAAAACTGGTACAGTTGAGCCTTCGACACTTTGTAGAGTTGGGGCCTCAACTTGAACTTCTGCCATCACAGACTGTTCTATTGTCTTATTCTTCTCTTCCATATCTTTTCACAAGATTTTCTATTCCTGTACAACCAACATAAGGAGATTCCTCTCCATTAGTTCATATTTACTTTAATACCATTGCTCTGATACCACAAAACACGTCACACCCTACTCCCAGAAGATGTAACATGATCCCGTAGTACACCTAATGAATTACCGCATTTCGCCTACCGATAATCCATTAAATATACTACAAGGGATTTTAAAAATTTTCATGAAATTTAAATCATCGATTAAAACTGTATTATAAATTTTTTTTTTAAATTTCGGCAAAGTGCCAGTTGTATTTTGAGAAAATAGTTCTTCAAAACTTGCAAAGAACACACTCCCAATATGTTTTTTCAAATACAACTTCAATAACTTCATTTGAACCCATAATTCAAATCTCAATAATCAAATCAATCTTCTCATAAAAGAAACATTTCATCAATTACAAGACTCAAAATTAATATTACAAAACTATTCAGATAAATGAAATCCCAAATTTACATTTACAAAAATTTACATTTAATTACATACCAAAATATTTTACAAGAGTTTTTATACAACTGCTCAAATAATTTACATACATATTATTACATGCATACATCAAAACTTATGTACATGGGTATATCTCGATATACTTGAGTCGATCTCAATGTGTCTTCAAAGAAACTTACTCATTGCTCTATGCTCTTCTTACCTGCGACAGTAAACAAAGCTATCATTGAGTGGTGAACTCAGTGGTGCATAACTATAATTTAAAACATAGTACAATATACATTGACAAAATTTATAGCAAATAATTTGGAAATCTGAATACTCATCAAATTCCAAAACTCAAAATATTCATTGCCAATAATGTAAATCATTTGTATGAAATGACTTTGATCACGAAATTCAATTTATCAAATCATGACTAACCATTTAAGGTACTTCCAACAAAATCAATTATACATAAATCGTAATTGAAATCACAATTCTTTACTATTCAAAAAACATTCTATATCTCAAAAACCATTATGTATCTCAAAAATCATGCTGTATCTCAAAAACCATGCTGTATCTCAAAAATCATGTTGTATCTCAAAAATCATGCTGTATCTCAAAAATCATTCTTTATCTCACTAACTATGCAAGACTAATTCGAAAGGGCCATATTCGAAGTGATTCTAACTCCCTATGGTCGGGGAGGTCGAATCATCGTGCACAGTACACATCACAATAATGAATCTTCCGCAAGGGCCATACGATAAAAAACTTAGATCTAACCTCAAATCAGAGGAAAATCTAAGCCTGTGCACGTACCATGGTAATCAAAACACAACTAACTCCATTGTCTTCTCAACAAATGAGAGAGACGGGTAATACCTAGTCAAGCATCTATAGTGAGATATAAAACAATATCACAATCTTTTTAGTGAGCATAAATCACAATATAATTCGATTCAAATTCAATTCCAATATCCAATAATTTTTATGCTCATCACAATTCAAATCATAAATTTGCATTTTTCCATGAAAATTACCATCACAATTCAAAATATGTTCTATCACAATTTTCCAAAACATAATTTATTCAATCCATAACAATGCTTAATACTTGTGAAAATACCATTTCACAAAGCTAAAGTCATACATACTATAATAATTTCAATAATCAATGAATTAAATCCAATGCTTGTTAAACATAATTTATAAGAAAAATATGTCATTTAATCATATGAAATATTCAAAACAAAATCAGTTAAAAACTAGTTATGCACAAACCTCTGATAACTGTCTCTTGGCTCTGACTCAGTGTTTCCTTCCCCTTCCCTGAGTCTTTGCTAACTGAGAAACACAGTTTGAAGTGTTTCAGTACTCATTTAAACTGTCTCTAAGAATAAAGCTTAATAATTAACTTATTGAATTCTATTATTTCCTTAGTCAACCTAAGATGTTGACCCTCGATGCAGTCTAGGTGAATTAGGTTTTAATGTTACCAATATGTCACATTTTATAGTCTTTTTGTATTGGTACATGTTACCAAATTCATTTCCATGTATATTGCGTTTTATTGCAATTTGTCAGATCCCGGTGTACTAATTTGACCTAGCCGGATGACCTAGTTCCTCACTTTCTGTGTTTTGGTCAAAACTACAAACTTGTAGATCTATGTCTTATTGCACGCGGGGAAAAATTTCAGGTCATTCTGAGTTATGCAGACCAATTTATGGTCATTTTACTATTGCTAGTTAAAATGCATCAAAATTGGTCACTTTAGGTCATTTTAGGTCATTTTAGATTCGGTCAGTTTTTGGACCCGAACTTGTGCAAGCTTTTTGACTTGCTTATGGTCATTTTTGGGCTTTGGTGTCTTCATAATACTTGTAGATATAGGTCTTAACTATTCATGGATAAAATTTCAGGTCAATTGGACCTGTTTTGAGTGAGTTATGGCCAAAATACTAACTGCTGCCCAAATGGTCAATTTTCGGGCCTTAAATGCACTAATCCGGATTTGGTCACTTTTCAAGTTACCTTACAAGCAGAATTTTGATAAGCTTCCTTCATGAAAGTTGGCACATTTTGTGCCTAGTTTCACCTCCAATTGGTCTCATACCAATTGGAGCCACACAATTAAGGTTCTAGGCCGATAACATAAACTGCCCTATTGCATTTGTTCATTACTCATCAAAGGATACTTTCAACACTTACCAAACTATACATTCATGCCAATTCTGGTTTGTAACCTAACCTAAATACATTTCACAACATATTTTTGGTCATTTTGGCAGCTTATAATCACACTCAACATGCACCATTTAGTACAGAATTTTTCAAGCTCAAATTACAACAATTCAATTACCTAACCTAGCTCATTTACATGTCCAACCTCACACCATCATACATATACCCAAGCTACCATAACAACTATCACAATTCAACATTCATATTCCATAATCCAAACATGAAATAACATCTTTATGGTTCACCAAACCAGGCTGCCGATTAATACATTACAGTCCATTAATTTCCAAGCTTCCAAATTCAAGTACACATTCATATATACTAAGTATACATCACCCAAATTAATTTCTACACACATAAACATTTAATCAACCCTTTAATCTACCATTTACAAGCAAGAATAAACAGCCTTCAAGGAGTTTCCATGGCTGCCAAAATAACACCTCTCCCTTTTGTCACACCCTACCCCTCTATAAGGCATAACATGATCCCGTAGTATACCTAATGGATTACCAACTCCGTCTACTGATAACCCATTAAATACACTACAAGGGATTTTAAAAACTTTTCTTACTTCTTTTACAGTGGTGAGCACTATTTACAGGTGTTAAAGACTTTGGTGAACTGAGTGAAATAACTAACTCATTTGGTTTATTTGGAATTTCTGTAAAAATTTTGGCAGAGTGCCATCTGTATTTTGGATAAAACAGTTCTTCAGAAAACCTGTAAAAAGACACTTCAATAATTTTCCAAATCTCAACTCCAATACATTTCTCAACACAACAATTTATCAACTCTATTCCATAGAAATTTTTCAAAGTCTGAGATAAGGAAATATAATATAATTTTCACAAGTCAAATAACTCATAATTAATTTACAACTTCAAGGTACAATTTGAATTTACAACTGCTCAAAACCAAAAACAAAATGTACATACAAAGGTCATACATTAGAGTACAAAATGCAAAATCTGGTATACTCATTATACTGTAATCCCTCATTGGATGTATATGCGGCCTAGTCACGCCTCACTGCGTCTCTCTACCTGCACAAGAATAAAGCTATCACGAGACAATGTCTCAGTGGTGCACAACATTAACCAAATACAATTTAACTCACAATTCATAATTCATGTAAATAGTGGATACTTAAAACCATAGTTAAATTCAAGACAATAAATGTCAACAAGAATTTAAACTCCATTTGTCAATATCACAATAATTTTCAATAAGCCAGATCATGGTTGAATTCAAAAGACAATATATGCCAATAAGAGTTTAAATTCATTTCACAATCTCACAATGCAAATCAATAAATCACACACAGCTTAATCATGATCCATAATTCAATTCGTCCCAAAAGTCGATGACTAATGAGGAATAACATAGCTAGCTAGCAAAAATATGAGTACTCATCCAATTCGTCCTCAACAGGCACACACCTCAACACTTCACCAGAGAGGGAATTCAATTCCCCACTAGACAAGCTAATGATGAATACAATCAATATACATGATGTGGTTTCAAACCATTTCCAATGCTTTTCAATCAATAAGTATCCATCAATGTCATTCAAACAATTTTTCACAGTTTCAAACCATTCACAATATTTTTCAATCAATAAGTGTCCATCAAACACATTTTCACAATTTAAAACAATGATATACAAATAGTCAATATTTATTTCAATTGAAAATAATTCAAAAGAAACAGTTGTTGTGCACAAACCTCTGATGACTGTCCCCCTGGTCTGGACTCAGTGTTTCCTTCCCTTTTGCTGAGTCCTTGTTAACTGAGAAACACAATTTGAAGTGTTTCAGTGCTAAATTAAACTGTCTCTATTGATGGTGTTTGGTAAATAATGCACTGAACTCAATTATTCACTTAATCACCTAATATACCGACCCTCATTGCATTTTAGGTAAATTAGGTTTTAATGTCGTTAATATGTCACATTCGATAGGGTTTTAGGTTTGGTACGTTTTACCAAAGTCATTTCCTTGTTTAGTGCATTTTAATGCAAATTGCTGGATTCCGGGACACTGGTTTGACCTAGCCGGACGATCTAGTTCCCTCGGTTTTCGGGTCTCGGTAGAAACTACAAACTTGTAGATCTAATTCTTATGGACCGCGGTGCAAAATTTTAGGTCAATCCGAGTTAAGTAGACCAAGTTATGGTCATTACACTATTGCTGGTCAAATGGTATCAATTTAGGTCAATTTGGTCAACTCTGGTTCGGCCAGTTTTTGGACCCGAACTTGTGCAAGTTGTTTGACTTGATTATGGTCATTTCTGGGCTTTGGTGTCCTCTTTAGAATTGGAGGTATGGGTCTTAACTATTCATGGTTAAAATTTCAGGTCAATTGGACCTGTTTTGAGTGAGTTATGGCCTAAACACTCACTGCCCAATTGGTCATTTTCAGGTCCTAATTGCACCTAATCCGAATTGGTCATTTTCTTAGGTCACCTTGCAAGCAGAATTTTGGTATGTTTTCTCAATGAAAGTTGGCACATTTTGTGCCTAGTTTCACCTCCAATTGGTCTCATACCAATTGAGGTTACACATTTAAAGTTATAGGTCTATTTGCACACTGCCCTCTATATGTCTTTCAAACCCCAATTCAAACACACATTTAACTTGCTCTACTTTAAATCCCCATACCTAATTCTGATTTTATACCATTCCATATTCATTTATCACTTCTTACTATGGTCAATTTGGACAGAATACAAACATTCTCAATACATCAAATACAACCCTAAACCACAAAGTCCAAATTTAGCAATAAATGTACATAAATACACCTAATCATTACATATAATCTCCACTACTAATTTACATATACATTCATCAATTCTTCTATGTCAACATTCTGCCAACACTTCCATCAATACATACAATTATTCAAGGGTTCCCAAGCTGCCGAAAACCTTCTTCAACACTACATTGCCCTACAATTCATCAATTCTCATCCAAGTGCCAAAATCACCATATAAACATGAAGTAATTCACAAGGTTATTAAATCATCATGATCAACACCATTTCTCATCAATTATATGCACAAATGTCTCATAAAAAACGTGACTCCATGGCTGTCCAAAATGAAAACAACAATAACTCTTCAAACTCAAAATTTTCCTTCACAAAACCAACACCCATAACATGCACACAAAACTTAACAAAGCTATCTTCAAAATTATGAACTTACCTTATGCTTGGAGCTTGTTAAACCTTGCTTAAACTTCTCAAATTTAGTATCAAACTCTTCCTTGTGATGAGTAGACAAAGTTTCATGAAGGAACCTAAGAGATTGGAGTTGAAAATGGAGAGTTAAGAGAGCTTGCATGAAAAATGGCCATGGTGGTTTCCATTTTCTTCAATTCGGCAACTTTGAATCCAAATGAGGAAGAAGAAGTTTCTGTTGGTTTAGTGGAAGTACAGCTGCCCCTCTTTGTTTTATTTTATTCCCTTAGTGGTCCACTCATTTAAATTATATCATAAAATAAGTTTAAATGTGTTATTTACACATTTTTCACCCCACTTTTGGCTATTTGTATTAGGTACCCCTCTTTTAATTTTTCATTTCATTTTCTAAGTGTAATATTATTTATTTTTAATGGACATTTAGGTCAAAAGACACTTCGGGATGTCAAATGACCATAATGCCCTGTTCGGGTTGCATTCAGATTTTTGATATCTGGGTTTTGTCTTTTTAGATTTCTCACTTTTCTTTGTACTAATTATTTAAATTTTCTATGATCTTTCTAATGATATTTATTCTTCAATAAGGGTCTATTTAAGTCCTAAAAATGTTTTTCAGGTTCCCTGCAGTCGAGGCTGAGTCAGTCCCACGTGGCTTCCAGTCTGATCACCATCGCTAGGGTTATCGACTCGTTTAACTTGGTTACATTTCTTTGCTATCATTTTTCCTTTGTTTCTCTTGTACTTTCTTTTCTTGTATTTCATTATTTCATGTCTCCTCACTCATATCGAAGCACGGTTCTAGGCATCCTAGTGCTCCGAGACAAAGAGTCACCGGGCAAGAGAACGCACTACCGAACTTAGGGTGTTACAATTCTCCCCCCCCTTAAATAAATTTCGTCTCGAAATTTTACCTGCAATTAGTCTCTTAACAGTTGTGGGTGCTGTCTCCTCATATCCTCTTCACGTTCCCAAGTAGCTTCCTGGCCTGAATGATGGTTCCACAGCACTTTAACCAGGTGTATCTGTTTGTTTCTCAGCTGCTTCACCTCATAAGCCAGAATTTTTATGGGTTCTTCCTCATATGAGAGGTCTGGATTTACTTCAATCTCTTCAACTGACAGTACATGAGATGGTTCCATGATCTATGCTTGTAATGAATGAAAAATTATGAAATAATGAAACAAATCCATGTGTAGCTCTACCAAAGAATTTAGGCAGCCCTATGGGAGATTGAGGTTGATTGTTTGATAAGCTTAGAATGGTTGGAAATCATGGTTATGATATTAATATGCATGGAGACTTAAGTAAGTATGTTAATCAAAGTGTATGAGTAATGAGTTTGGACATTAGGGTTTGTGTAGGTGAAATTGTGACTTAGCTTAGGAAATGGTTAGGAACTTTTAATGGTCAATTAATGACCATTTTAGGTAGGTTGACCCTAATTAGAACTAAAAATTGGATGGCAAACTCAAGGTGAAAATCGCCTATGGACACAGATAGGGACCGAAATTTCACCTTTGCACTGCCATAACTTGGGCTGTGCTTGTCCAATTGATGTTTGGCTAATTGGACATGAAACTAGGCTTATAATGGCACATTTTTGCTGAAGAAACCATGCCCAAAAGACCAAAGCAAAAGGGTCAAAACTCAGCCACAATCCGGAACCCTGAAACTGCCTCTGCAGAATTTGACCAAATGAACAGTTCATTTGGCCATAAGTCACTGTAGATTTGGTCAATTGGTCTGAAATTTTTACAGCAACAAGTTAAGACATAGACAAACAACTTTCATGAAGGAATCTACCCCAAATTATGGCCAGAACCCATTCAACCAAGTGACTCAAGTCACTGTTCATGCACTGTAGATATGGTAAAATTCTGCAGACTGCATATCCGGACAGCCTGGGTTTTTGAGCCATATCTGGAGCTAAAAAAACTCCAAATGGAGTGATTCAAAAAAGGAAATTCAACTAGACAAAATAAGGAACAACTTTCATGTTTTACATTTCTTCAAATTCCAACATAAAGTGTCCAATGGAACAGTGAAGTTAGGGCACCAAAACTGAAATTTTCTGCTAGTGTGGGTTACACTTTGAAATTGCAAACCACTTAATGCCAACATGTTTTAAACACCAAATGTGGTATGTGGGGAGTGCCAAAGTTGATGTACACATTTTTATGCTAAAAGTCAACATTTTTGTTGACCAATGATGAATAGTAACACCCAAAAAGTTGAAATTCACAAATTGACAAATTTAAAAGTTTCAAATGCCCTAGTATACCTAACAAGATTGGTTTGGATAGTTTGGCATGCCAATAGGGTTCGATTAGCGATCATATGGCAAAATGCCATTTTGTGATTTCATGGCTTTTAGCCATTCGACTTTGTATTGAGACTTGGCCTTGTGCACGATATTATTCTGACTTGTTGCATTACATTTGCCTGGGAGATGCATATGTGACCGATGGTGTGACGGCGAGGTACTAGGTACCCAGTGCCGGTTACGTTATCGATCCGATCGTCTAGTGTGTAGGTTACTTGGGGCAACCAAATGAATAAAAGTGAACAAAGTTAATGAATTAATGAATATACCAAGATCAAACAAAGAAAGCATACACATTGTATACACATTTATTCTCTTGCTATTTTCTTCTATTATATTATTGCACCACTAAGCATTATTGCTTAGCGCGTTGCTTGCCGCAGCGTAGTCTGAGATCCGATCGTGAGCCCATAAACCACAGGTAGGTGAGGCCATCCGGCGATTACGCTCGATGTCCGTGTCACCTCACTACTGCGATTGCATCGGTAGGGCACTAGATGCCATTTTGTCATCTTGTAATTAACTTTTATTTTCTCATATGTATTTAGGATTTATGTAATGTATTTTGAGGTTCATATAAATAATAAAGATTTATGGTTATGTATGGTATTAATTTGAGTATTTAATGGTTGTTTATATATGAGAACCACGAGAAAGGATGTTTTGAAAAGCGAAAAGGTTGTTGAGACACGAAATTGACAAATTACCGAGATATTGATATTGAGTTTTATTGATGATATTGGAGTTTGAGATGATGAAATAAAAATATTGGAAGTGTTTTTAACAGTTCAAGAACAGTTTTCTC
Source organism: Hevea brasiliensis (assembly GCF_030052815.1). Lineage (NCBI taxonomy): Eukaryota > Viridiplantae > Streptophyta > Magnoliopsida > Malpighiales > Euphorbiaceae > Hevea > Hevea brasiliensis. The sequence continues at coordinate 20,817 of NW_026615114.1, forward strand.
CATTTTTAGCCAGTACTTGATTTTCTTAAAAATTTTCGGAACCTCAAATGAAATAATACTTTTGATAAATGGTTAAAATAAATCATATTTCATAAATTAATTTCAAAAGCATGACACAAATTAAGTAAGGTATATTAGAGTGTGCCAGTACACCGTGTGGCATTACTTATTCGGGTATACTGTACACGAGTAAGGGGTGTCACAAATTCTCTTAATGTAAATTTTGTAATGATGTATCTAAATTGTTTGGTTTCTAATGAAATATGAATGAAATTGATTGATACTATTTCGAGAATTATTGAACTTTTGAATTTGAGAAATTGATTGAAATTGAGTATGAAATTGAAGCAGTTGTTGAGAAAAATTTTTAGAAGTACTTTTTACAGGTATTTGAAGAACTGTTTTCTCAAAATACAGGGGGAACTCTATCAAAATTTTTATAAAATTTGCGGAAAAAAAATAGGCTAAAATTTCCAACTAGATTTAATTTAACTAAATGTTTTAAGTACTTATTAGAAAATGCTCACCACTTGTCAAAAATAAGAAAATTGTTTTAAAATCCCTTGTAGGGTACTTAATGAGTTATCGGTAGGTGAAGTTCAGTAGTTCATTAAGTATTCTACGGGATCATGTTACACCTTACAGAGGGGTAAGGTATGACAGTTCCCCGCGGTCCAAGGCTAGTCAACGGTTCACGCCGCAACTTCCCGGTGCGGTCACCCATAGCTAAGGTTCTCGGCTCGTTTAACTTGGTTACATTTCTTTGCTCTTATTTTTCCTTTGTTTTTCTTGTATTTTCTTTTCTTGTATTTTATTATTTTATGTCTCCTCATCAATATGTAAGTGCAGTTCTAGGCATCCTAGCTGTCCGAACAACACTAGTCACCAGAACAGTAGAACACACTACCGAACATAGGGGTGTTACAAGTCTCCCCCCCTTAAAATAAATTTCGTCCACGAAATTTTACCCAATAGCCATCTTACAATAGTCATACGTTTATTTTCTCCTTTCTATATGATCGTATAATCTTCTTTCCCTCGAATTTGTATAAGACTTTTAACAATCTAATACAATATTTAATTTGTTTGTACAATACCAATCTTCTCTTACTATTATGCTGTCTAATATTTCGGTTCATGTTCCTTCTTGAATGACCCTTGAGGTCATGTTAGAATGATTTATCTAGTCATTGGTCCTCTGATCATTCTAGTCAATAGTCTTCCTCACATTCGTAACATTTCTTTGTTATATCTGAACCAACTGTTCAAATTTCTTTTTACTTCCATAACTCTTTTTATCTATCAATATTCTATAACTTACTTCCTTTTGTACTAAACTATAACCTTTCGATATTCTAACTTTTGAGTTTTAAATCCCTAAGTAGGATTTTCAAACTTATTTTTAATAATTAAATTCTGTCCTGGCATAACTATACCAAAACAGATGCCGTTGGCAACTATTCTCATTTTGGTGTACTATCGAGTAGTACGTAGCTCGACACAATAATCTCAAGTTAGTACTGTAATCTGCAGCTTACAGTATAAACATCAAGAACATTGCATAGTTACTACAATACATCCCAATAGATCAAATTTTCTTATATTTTATCCTTTTCGAATTTACTGATATTCGAATCTTATTCTAATTATAATATCCATTAACAATTACTAACAGTAACATCCTTGCCCTCATCTAGAGCAATTCTATTACTGTAACTTACTTTTACGTCCTCTTGCCTTACATTAAGTAGGCTTGCCGTTTAACTTTATAATTTATGGTGTGTTAGAAAATAATTTTCGCCAATAAACTCTTTCAAAACTAATTTCACTTACTATCACAATCCTTATCTTAAAGGACTAATCACTAATGCATCAAAATTTATTCCCTTGTAAAGGAATAACAACGGAACATATAGTTCTAACACTAACATAAAAGTATGAAGACTCCAAGTCAAACAATACATATATATATATATATATATATATATATCTTAGTTACTAATTGAGAAAGTACTAGCAACAATGTCAAAAGTCTCAATCTTTTCTCTCTTACGTATAGCGTATACTCCAGCTGAAGCATCACCACTTCTGGGTGATTCACGATGCCTCGACTTAGGTGTACTACCCCTACCTCTACCTTTGCTTCTACTAACTGATGGTGAACTCTTTGGGCTAGAAACTTGGGTTGATCCCTTTGGTGTAGTAAATGATCCAGAACGACATGGATTTACACAATCCCTAGCAAAGTGACCAGTCTCTCCACAGTTAAAACATGCTCCTATGGCTCTATAACATAACCCACTATGTGGTTTACCACAAGTTTCACAAAGTCGATCTGACAGCGCATTTCTGGGTTTTTCATTGAGTTTCTTTGATCGGATCGAGTGGTTTCTGTCTAGAAGATCTATCTCTAGCGGACTTCTTACTACCTCTTTTGTGTCCCCCAAAGTTTTTCCTCTTTCTAGTAGGACCACTGGAACTCTGTTCTATTGACTTTCCTTCTTTTTCTGTCTTCTCTTATTTCTTTTTCTTAGGGGCTGCTTCAGATTCAATTCTTTCTAATTCTAGTGCTTAAGAAATAAGCTAAGAGAAGTTGTTATGTTAGAATCCGACCACTTGTAATTTGACACTAGGCTTCAAGCCGGTTTCAAACCTCTTACATCTCTCCCTGCTAGTAGAAAGTAGACTTACTGCATAATGGCTCAGGCGGAAAAATTCCCTTTCATATTTAGCCACTGATCTACTCCCCTGTTTCAGACTTAGGAACTCTTGCAGCTTCTGGTCCACATAAGCATTAGGGATATATTTTTATCTGAACTCCCATAGAAAATCATTCCATGCTAGCTTGAAGGTTCTACCGGACTATGGGGAATGGTTTTCCACGATCATATGCATCCCCACATGCAGAGACCGAATATTCAAATCGAGCTCCTGCATGCGGTCTGATTTCTTGAACACCTTATCCATTCTCTCTAACCAGCTTACTTTGTAGAGGATCTCATCCCTTGAACTCAATAGCCCCATATTTCATTAATTTGTCATATTGCCTAGCGAGAAGGCGTGGTTGTACCATCGTGTATGCGTAGTGGGACTTGAGTAGGCATATTACCCGACCATTTGTTGGAACATTGCGGCCATCTCTTGAGCAACCGAGCGGAAAGCTGCGATCTTGAGGTTGGTGCTTCTTGATCCACTGACATTGTGTAGGGTTGGGGCATCCTCTTGTGCCTTAGCCTCTATAGATTGATCGACTGAACGATCACCCTCTTCTATAATCAATGCGAGGATCTTAGACCTCCTGAACAAATAACACGAGGAGATTTTCTCCTGTTAGTGCATATTTATAACGTAATGTACTGTACGTATCAAACAATGACATTGAGCAGTTGTACTATGAAGAAAGAATAATCAAATTACAGGTAAAAACATAATTTAAAAACTTGCTCTGATACCACTAAAACATGTCACACCCTACCCCTCTGTAAGGCATAACATGATCCCATGTTATACCTAATGAATTACCAACTTCGTCTACTAATAACCCATTAAATACACTACAAGGGATTTTAAAACAGTTCTTACTTCTTTTTACAGTGGTGAGCACTATTTACAGGTGTTAAAAATTTTTAAACTGAAGTGAAACAGCTAACACATTTGAATTATTAGTAATTTCTGTAAAAATTTTGGCGGAGTGCCATCTGTATTTTAAATAAAACAGTTCTTCAAAAACCTGTAAAAAGCACTTCAAATATATTTCTCAATCTCAAACTCTAACATTTAATCAACACAATATGTTTCTCAACTCAAATCCACAATAATTTTTCAGTATTTTCAAAGGCTGAGATAAAAGAAATATATCACAAATTTTATAAGTCAAAATAATTTACAACTTATTTTACAACTTTAATGTACAATTTTAAATTTACAACTGCTCAAAACCAAGAACACTATATAGATACAGTGAACATACATTACAATGCAAAATGCAAAATATGGTATACTCATTATACCCGATGAACTCTCAATATAGCATTAGCAACCTAGTCTACTGCCCTGTCAGTCTGTCTACCTGCGATAGCAATGAAAAGCTATCGCTGAGTAAAATTTACTAAGTGGTTCACAGTAACAATTTGAAATGCGATATAAATCTTTTATTGACAATTAACAAATCAAATAATTCACAATTCCATTTCACAATTTACAAAGTTCATATAACACAAATTTGATCAAACAATTGAATAACACAGTTTTGCCAATCAATAACACCATTTGATCAAATAACTGAATAATCTGATGTTGCCAATCAATAACACAATTTAGGCCATGTCACAATTTTTCTGCACCTGCCGTGTTGTACACCATGACAAGACACACTCACCCCAATGATCGAAATCAATGAGGGAGAAAGCTAGCTAAATAATGAGAACTCATCCACACTCACCTCAGACTGGCAAGTCAAAGAGGGAGGAACATAATCACACCCACCCCAGACTAATAAGTCAAAGAGGGAGGAATATAATAACAGTGTCATGCCAAGTGTGAATCAAAACAATTCCAAATCACAATATTTCATACAATTCCCAAATCAAATTTTATCTCAAAATTTTCATTTCCAAAGTAGGCAACACAATAATTTCTAAGTAAGATTCTCAAAGCCAAAACAATAAAAAAGTATTCATAACTCATTTCTCCTAATAAATTTTCTAGTAAAAGCAGCGAATATAAAAAGTATTGTGCACAGACACAATTTAAAACTATAATGTTGAAATAAATTTTTAAGTAGAAAATAAGAAAACAAAATTATTATGCATAAACACAATTTAAAATATTAACATACAATAATCATAATTTATTTTAATTGAAAAATTCAAAAGAAATAACTATTGTACACAAACCTCTGATAACTGTCTCTTGCCTCTGACTCAGTGTTTCCTTCCCTTTCCCTGAGTCTTTGCTAACTGAAACACACAATTTGAAGTGTTTCAGTACTCATTTAAACCGTCTCTAACAATAAGGCTTAATACTTAATTTATTGAATTTTATTATTTCCTTAGTCAACTTAAGATGTTGACCCTCATGCAATCTAGGTGAATTAGGTTTTAATGTTACCAATATGTCACATTTGTAGCCTTTTAGGGTTGGTACATGTTACCCAATTCATTTCCATGTACATTGCGTTTTAATTCAATTTGTAGGATTTCGTTATACTAATTTGACCTAGCCGGATGACCTAGTTCCCTCTGTTTTCGGGTTTCGATCAAAACTACAAACTTGTAGGTCTATGTCTTATTGCATGCGGGGCAAAATTTCAGGTTATTCTGAATTATGTAGACCAAGTTATGGTCATTTTACTGTTTCTGGTCAAAATGTATCAAAATGGTGACTTTAGGTCACTTTTGGTTCGGCTAGTTTTTGGACCCGAAATTATGCAAGCTATTTGACTTGCTTATGGTCATTTTTGGGCTTTGGTGTCATCATAAGACTTGTAGATATATGTCTCAACTATTAATGGTAAAAATTTTAGGTCAATTGGACCTGTTTTGAGTGAGTTATGGCCAAAACACTAACTGCTGCCCAAATGGTCAATTTTCAGGCCTTAAATGCACTAATCCGGATTTGGTCATTTTTCAAGTTACCTTCCAAGCAGAATTTTGGTAAGCTTCCTTCATGAAAGTTGGCACATTTTGTGCCTAGTTTCACTTATAATTGGTCTCATACCAATTAGAGCCACACACTTAAGGTTCTAAGCCAAAACACACACTGCCCTATTGCACATTATCCATCACTCATCAAAGGATATATTTAACACTTACCAAATTACACAATCATGCCAATTCTGGTTTGTACCATAACCTAAACACATTTTACTTCACATTATTGGTCATTTTGGCAGCTTATAATCACACTCAATATGCACCTTATAGTACAGAATTTACCAAGTCCAAATTACACGCAATTTAACTACATAATATAACTCATTCACATGTCCAAACTCAAACTCGAATACACATACACATGCTGCCATAATAAGTACCATAATTCAACAATAATATTCCTTAAATAAAACCATGAAATAACACATTTAGGTCCACACTTCACATTGCTGAATTGTACCTCTCTTTGAATTAATTTCCAAGCTTCCAAAATCTAGTGTACACTCACATATACATTTGGTATACATCACCCAATTTATTCCTATACATATAAACCCTTCATCAACACTTTAATATACCATTTACATGCAAGGATAAACTGCCCTTAAGGAGCTTCCATGGCTTCCAAGAATATACATCTCCCTTAAAACATCAAACTCCAAAAATCTTTCCACAATTCAACTACCCATAACATCTACACAAACTTTAATGAAGCAAGCATCAAAAATACCTACTTACCACTTTGGAAACTCTTTAAAACCTTGACTAAACTTGATCTTCTTGCTGCCTATCTACTGCCCAAGGTGTATGGACAACATTTAATGAAGGAAAGTGCAAGGAAAGAGGCTTGGATCATGCTTGCATGAAGCTTCAAAACCATGCGGCGATGGAGGTTTTCATTCTTCCATTTTCGGCTGGTCTTTGAGAGGTGAGGAAGATGATGAATAATCTACCCAAAATGAAGATGCAGTGGTCCACTTTGGTGAGTTAGTGGAGCACTATGTGAAGGTTAATTGTTTATTTATTCAAAAGTTTCATTTTCCCTCATTTAACTCTCAATTTTTGCTATTTACATTAGGTACCACCAATTTAATTTTTCATAATATTTTCCAAGTGTAATATCATGTATTTTTAATAGACATTTAGGTCAAAAGACAACTCGGGGTGTCAAATGATCACAATGTCCCTGTTCGGGTTGCATTCCCGATTTTTCGGTAACACCGAGTTTTGTCGTTTTCTCGATTTCTCACTTTTCTTTGTACTAATTAATTAATTTTTCTTTGATATTTCTAAAGGTATTTATACTTCAATAGATTTCTATTTAAGTCTTAAAAATATTTTCCAGGGTTTACCACGGTCCAAGGCTAGTCAACGGTCAATGCCGCAACTTCCTGATGCGGTCACCCATCGCTAGGGTTCTCGGCTCGTTTAACTTGGTTACATTTCATTGTTATTATTTTTCCTTTGTTTTTCTTGTATTTTCTTTTCTTGTATTTTATTATTTTATGTCTCCTCATCCATATCTAGGTGTAGTTCTAGGCATCCTATCTGTCCGGACAACACTGGTCACCGGAACGGTAGAATGCACTACCGAACATAGGGGTTTTACAAATCTTGCATGATGCATGTGACCTTAAGTGAAAATTTTTGAATTCAATGATATAAACCTGTGTTTTTCATGCTTCCGCTCCTGCAAAATTTTGGGGAATTTACGATTAATTGATGGGATCAAAAGCTTAAGATCAATCTTTAATAGTGAAAACCATGGAGAGAGAGAGAGAGAGTGAGTGTGGCCAGCTCCTTTTGATGGAAGAAGACAATGAATTTTCTTTTTTCTTTATATTTGTTTTATGCTCTTTTATCTTGATTTTTACTTAGTCAAAATTTTAAATAAATTAAAATCATTTAATGATGTCACGGTTGGGTCACTTGGATGATGTAATAATTTACTTTTTCTTTTCTTTTTCTATTTCCTCCATTTTTTAATTCTTCTTTAATTTAATTCTACATTTTGAAATTTTCATTTCTCCGATTTTATTGGATAGTTTGGTCAGGAGTAAACTCTAGGGGTGAATTGACCAAATTGCCCTGTGCCGGTTCGATCCAGTTTGTAAGTAATTCAATATTTCTTCTGGTCCCTGACCTAAGTATTTGACCTGCTTAATAATTCTTTTTCGTGATTTTCTCTTTTCCACTGTGTTCGCAATGGTCCTAAGGACTGTAACATCACATTTTCTGGTTCGAAATTTGAGTTTAGACTGACCTCACAGTCATTTCCCGAGAAGGTCACCCATCACTGTGACTCCCGGCTCATTAACTTTTTATGCTTTGTTTTTCTTCTTTATACTTAACTATTTGACAATTACTAATTATTTGTGTTCAGGGCTTATCTAGGTATCTTAGATGTGGTTCTAATTCTCTTAATTATCTGGACCGACACCGGTCATCGGAATAGTGAAATATACCAGGCTATGCAAATAAGGGCGTTACAAAGAAGGTTAAGTTATAGACAGGAGATGTTCATATGGAAGGGACTCATCTAATGGTGTTTAATCATTTGTATCTCCCCTCTCTTCTTGTTTCAACATTGAGAGATGATTAACAACTACATTTTTTATTCCTCTTTTGTCTTTAATTTCTAGGTCAAATTCCTTTAGGAGAAGTATCCAATGGATTAACCTTGGTTTTGCTTCTTTCTTGTTCAAGAGATACCAAAGAGCTGTATGGCTAGTGTATACAATGAATTTTGATCTCACTAGGTAGGATTTGAATTGTCAATTACAAAGAAAACAACCAGAAATTCCTTTTTTATAGTGGCATATTTGACTTGTGATCTTCAAGTGTCTTGCTCGCGTAGTAAATAATTTTTGTCTTTTCTTTGTCTAAGTACTGCTGCAACTGCTGTAACACCCTCCCTGTAGCAACTCCGTACATTCTACTGTCCCGGTGACCAGTGTCGGTCCGGACAGCTAGAACGTCCGGAAAAATATTTAAACTAAAGTGAGGAACCATAATTAACTCAAATATTAATAAGAAAAATTTAGGAAAAATTTTAGAAATAAAATACAACTAAGTTAAATGAGCCGGTGCCCAAGCGATGGGCAACCTAGTGGGAAGTTGCGGTTCTCGCAACTAGGAGCCCTAGATCTGAAGGAATATTTATAAAATAATTTTTGGGACTCCCGAGAAGGGTCATTGAGGTTCCTATGGCATTAGAATGCCAAGAAAATATTTAGAAAAACTTTTCAATCGGTACAGACAATTTTGACCCGTTAAGCCAAATGGAGGGCATTTTGGTCATTTCGCCTTCAGAGGCGATTTTTGGCCGACTTGTCCAGTTAAGTAAATAATTATTATGATCTAAAATATGAATAAATATTGCTAAAAATTAAATTAAAAATGAATAGAAAAGAAAGAAAAAGAAAATGACTTAAATCCCTAATTATGACATCATTATGATGTCATTTAAATGCCCTCCACTAATCACCATTCAACAACACAATTAAAATTCTTTAAAAAGGGAAAAATGACAAATTAAGAAACCAATTTCTGTTTTCTTCTTCTTCATCTAGCGGCCGACCCTCTCTTCCATCTCCTCCATAAAAATTTTCTTTCATCACTTCCATTTCCCATGAATTCTCACTACTAAACCCTACACATCTTTCATTAAAACTTGTCTATACCTCTTGGGAAAGTGTTTGGCAGCCTAGAAAAAGAAAGAAAGTGAAGTTCAAGCTTGGAAAAATACTGCTCAAAAAGGTTAGTGCTTATTTATGCATATATCTCTCTTATTCCATGTTAGGGACTTAAAATGAGTATGAAAGTGTAAATTAAATGAAATAAAACTTATGTGTATGTACACCATGGAATTCGGCAGCCCTAAGGAAGGGATAAGGTTGATTGTTTTGATGGGCTTAGAATGGACTAGAGATGATGTTTAAAGTATATATATATATATGGATAATGAATTAGTGTGTTTAACTAAGGTATGTTGTGTGAATTTGAAATGGGGAATTAGGGTTTTGGAGAGAAACTTGGACTTTGCTTATGTAATGGTGAATGAATATTCTAATGGTCAATTAGTGACCATTTGAGGTAAGATGACCATAATTTGGAGTGAATTATAGCATGACAAACTGATTTGGTATGCTGCCTAGTGAGAGCAGCAGGTGTGGCTGTGAGTCCAGCCTGTTTGGACAGCCATAACTTTGGCTGTGTAGGTTCAATTGGTGTTTGACTAATCGGACATGAAACTAGACACATAATGGCACAACTTTGGCGAAGAAACCATGCCCATAAGACCAAACCAAGTGTACCAAAAACTTGCCCCAATCCGGGTGTCCTGCAACCGCTTCTGCAGAATGACCAAATGAATAGTGATTTTTCATTTGGCCATAAATCATTGTAGAATGGCCCAATTGACCTGAAATTTTTACAGCAACAAGCTGAGATATAGACCAACAACTTTCATGAAGGAACCTACCCCAAATTATGACAAGAACCTATTCAACAAGAGAGTGGAAGTTACTGTTTACTGCACTGTAGATATGGTCAGTTCTGAAATTTTTCAATCCAGCCAGTTGTGCTTTTTGGACCATAACTTGAGCTACAAAACTCCAAATGGAGTGATTCAAAAAACTAAATTCAACTAGGCAAAATAAGGAACAACTTTCATGTTTATCATTTTCCAAAATTCACACTGCAATAAAGAACTAATGGAGCAATAAATTTTGGGTATAAAAACTGAAAATTCTGCTCCATAAATTTTAAGCTTAGAAATGATATTGTTAACCAATACCAACAAATTTTGAATGCAAAATGTGGTATGTTGGGAGTGTTAAAACCAATGTACCTATTTTCTATGCAAAATTCAATATTTTTGTTGACTAATGAAGGGAATAGTAACATCAAAACTTGAAATTCAAAAATTGAAAGATTCAAAAGTGTCAAATGCCCTAGTATACCTAACAAGATTGGTTTGGATAGTTTGGCATGCCAATAGGGTTCAGTTAGCAGTACTGCACATGGCATTATGCCATTCTGTGATTTCATGGCTTTTAGCCATTCTGACCTTGTATTGAGATTTGGTGTGACACCCCGTACCCGTGTACAGTATACCCGAGTAAGTAATGCCACACGGTGTACCGGCACACTCTAATATACCTTAATTAATTTTCATCATAACTTTGAATATAACTTGTAAAATATAACTCATTTAAGTCATTTATTGAAATCATAATTTATTTGAGGTTCCGAAAATTTTAAAGAAAATCCGGCAGAGTACCGGCTAAAAATGGAGAAAACAGTTCTTCGGAACCTGTGAAAAACACTTCCAATAAACAAATTCATTCATTCTCAACTCCAATATCATCACAAAACTCAATATCAAGATCTCAAAATTTCAATTTCAAATCTCATTCATCCATCACATGTGATTATCACATATAAATCACAAATAAACATTTACTTTTCCATTCACAAATACAATTTTCATAATTTACATAAACATCAATATACATTACACAAGTTTAATTTCATATGAGAAAATCAAAATTAATTACAGAATGCCAAAATGACACCTAGTGTCCTACCAATGCACTGCAGAAGTTGAGGTGACACGGACACTGAGCAAAACTACAGGATAGACTCACCTCATGCGTCTACCGGGCTCACGATCTGTATCTCCAGCATCTACGCGTGGCAAAGCAACGCGCTAAGCAATAATGCTTAGTGGTGCAACAATAAAATAAAAGAAAATAGCAAGAAAATAAATATGTAGTGAATGTGTATGATTCTTTTTTTTTGTTTGGGTATACACATTAATTAATTAACTTTGTTCACTTTCATTCATTTGGTTGCCCAAGTAACCGACACTAGACGATCGGATCGATAACGTAAATCGCGCTGGGTACCTAGTACCGGCCACACACCATCGGTCACATATGCATCTCCCGGTGTGCAACAGAACAACTAATAAGCTGTAATAACATCATGCACAAGGCCAAGTCTCAATACAAAGTCAGAATGGCTAAAAGCCATGAAATCACGGAATGGCATATTGCCATGTGCAGTACTGCTAACTGAACCCTATTGGCATGCCAAACTATCCAAACCAATCTTGTTAGGTATACTAGGGCATTCGATACTTTAAAATTCTTCAATCTTTGAATTTCATGTTTCGGTGTTACTATTCACCTCTATGGTCAACTAAAATGTTGACTTTTAGGTAGAAATTAGGTACATTGGTTTTGGCACTCCCAACATACCATATTTTGCTTTTAAAACTTGTTGGAATTGGTCACCATTACCATTTCTAACTTAAAACCAAGAGGGCGGAAAATTTCAGTTTTTGAAGCATATGTTTACTGTTCTATTAAGCACTGTTGCAGTGAGAATTTGAAGAAATGACAAACATGAAAGTTGTTCCTTATTTTGTCTAGTTGAATTTCCTTTTTTGAATCACTCCATTTGGAGTTTTGTAGCTCCACATATGGCCCAAAGACCACAGCTGGCCGGATTCCCATTCTGCAGAAATTACCACATCTACAGTAACATGAACAGTGATTGTGATTGCATTTTTGAATTGGTTCTGGTCATAATTTGGGGTAGGTTCCTTCATAAAAGTTGTTTGTCTATGTCTTAACTTTTTTCTGTAAGAATTTCAGCTCAATTGACCAAATCTACAGTGAGTTATGGCCAAATGAAGAGTTACTGTTCATTTGGTCATTTCTGCAGGTGTTGTTGCAGGGTGTCCGGATTGGGGCCAACTTTTGGTCCTCTTGCTTTGGTCTTTTGGGCATGGTTTCTTCAGAAAAAATGTGCCATTATAAGCCTAGTTTCATGTCCAATTGGCCAAACACCAATTGGACCAACACAGCCAAAGTTATGGCTATGTAATTGGACTGAAATCTCAATCACCATTATATCTGTCCCTAGGCAGATAGTCATTCTCTTTGCCAAGCTATTTTTCAGTCCATATTATGGTCAACATACCTCAAATGGTCACTAATTGACCATTAGATGTTCTTTAACAGTTTCATAAGCCAAGTAAATTTTTACTTCTCAAAACCCTAATGTCCAATTCAATTTACCCATAAACCTCAATTAGCACACTAGTTCAACATCCATGCATATTCATACCTTAAACATCATTTCTAGCCACTCTAAATTCATTAAAACAATCAAACTCATCCTTCCTTAGGGCTGCCGAAAATTGAAGATACTCTAACATATATGATTTACTTCAAATTCTTACAATTTCTTAACTTAAAATGATGCTCTAGCAAGGATTAAAGGAGTGAGTGAAAGTATAGCACTAACCTTTAAGTGGCAGAATTTTCAGCCACCCAAACTCCTTTCTTTCTTCCTCTTTTGGCTGCCTAAAGCTTCCTTAGGGTGTGTAGATAAATTTTAGTGAAGATGACTTAGGGTTTTGGGGTGAGGTTTGAGAGGTTTTCAAGCTTGAAAATGAAGAAAATGGAGGTTTAGGGCAAGGCTTGATTTCGCTGCAATTGGGGAGGATGATGGCTGCTGGATTTTTAATTATTTTGGTCTTTGTTTTGTCTCTTTTAAGTATTTAAGAAAGCTTATTAGCTTGTGATTGGTTGGTAATTTATAAATGACATCATTATGATGTCACAAATTGCTTTATTTTGATTTTTCTTTTCTTTTCATCACTACTCAATTTCAATTAAATTTTTAGTAATGTTTCTTCATATTTTATGTCATATTAATTATTTACAAAGCTGGACAGGTCGGCCAAAAATCACCTCAAGTCGAAATGACCAAAATGCCCTCCGCTTACCGAATGGGCCAAAATTGTCTGTACCGATTGAAAAATTTTCTAAATATTTTCTTGGAATTCTAATGCCATGGGAACCTCAATAACCCTTCTCTGGAGTCCCAAAAATTATTTTATAATTTTTCCCCCGGGTCTAGGGCACCTCGCTATGAACCGCAACTTCCCTCTCGTTTACCCCTCGCTAGGGCACCTACTGCTTAACTTGGTTGTATTTTATTTCTAAAATTTTTACTAAATTTTTCTTTATAATATTTGAGTTAATTATGGTTCCTGACTTTAGTTTAAATATTTTTCTAGACATTCTAGCTGTCCGGACCGACACTGGTCACTGGAACAGTAGGATGTACAGAGTGGTTACCGGGAGGGTGTTACAACTCTTCCCCTCTAATTTAAATTTCGTCCTCGAAATTTACCTGATGCAAACAGTTGAGGGAACTGTTGCCTCATCGTTTCTTCACTTTCCCAAGTTGCCTCCTCGGTGTTGTGGTGCCTCCAAAGCACTTTCACCAGTGGAATCTGCTTGTTCCTTAATTCTTTTACTTCCCGAGCTAGGATCCATAGAGGTTCTTCTTCATATGTCAAATCCGGTTGTATTTCAATTTCTTCTCTAGAGATGACATGTGAAGGGTCTGAGCGGTATCTTCTAAGCATGGACACGTGGAACACATTGTGGATCTTGTCCAGCTCTGGTGGTAAAGCTAGCCTATAGGCCACTGGACCCACACGTTCAATGACTTCATATGGGCCAATGAACCTAGGGCTCAACTTACCTTTCCTTCCAAACCTCAATACCTTCTTCCATGGTGACACCTTGAGGAACACTTTGTCGCCAACCACATATTATATTTCTTTTCTCTTCAGGTCGGCATAAGATTTCTGTCTGTCTGAGGCAACCTTTAAGTTGGCTTTGATTGATTTTACCTTCTCCTCAGCTTGTTTCACTGTGTCCGCCCTACGCTTGTCTTCGCCAATTCACCCAAAGACACTGAGTTCTACATTTTCTCCCATACAGTGCTTCATATGGGGCCATTTGGATGCTAGCTTGGTAGCTATTGTTGTATGCAAATTCTGCAGATATCTATCCCAACTTCCCTCAAATTCAATGACACAACTCCTCAGCATATCCTCAAGGACCTGACATATATTTCATGTTATTGTTATCATTTCAGTTCAATATTTGAATTAATTCAATTGGTTCAATTGTTTACCTGGATTACTCTTTCTGATTGCCCATCCGTCTGAGGATGGAAAGCTGTGCTAAAGTGAAGTTGTGTACCCAAGGACTCATGCAACTTTTTCCAAAATCTCGATGTGAACCTGGGGTCTCGATCAGATATGATGGAAAGTGGAATTCCATGCGCCTAACTATCTCATCGATATACACCGCTAACTTTTCCAAAGGAGTAGTCACCCTAATCGGCAGAAGTGTGTCGACTTCGCCAATCGGTCCACTATCACCCATGCCGCATCATGTTTCTTCCGTGAGAGGTAGACCACTTACAAAATCCATGGTGACCCGATCCCATTTCCATTCGTATGCGATAGGTGTAGCAAACCCGATGGAACTTGATGTTCGCCTTGACTTGGCGACATGTCAAGCATTTAGTCACATAGTCACTATGTCCTTCTTCATACTGTGCCACCAATATCAAGCTTCAGATCATGATACATCTTTGTACTTCCCGGTGCATAGCATATACACCGTGTGTGCCTCTTTTAGAATACTGGTCTTCAATTCCCCATCATCCGTACACATGCCTTCCTTTGTAGTACAGGCACCCATCTGCTTTCACCCCATAATCAGTTGCTTTTCCCTCTGAGATATTGCTCATAATAGCCATTAACTTTTCATCTGCCTTTTGCCCATCTAAAATCTGCTGTAGTAGGTTTGGCCTCACTTGCAACTCAGCCAAAATAGCTCCATCTCGAATCAAAGATAGACGGGCATTCAATGATCTCAAGGTCATGGATTTTCTCATTCAAAGCATCAAGAATGACATTTGCCTTCCTGTGATGGTAGTCAATTTCACAATATAGTCCTTCAGGAACTCAATCCATCGCCTCTGTCTAAGGTTGAGCTCCTTCTGGGTTGGCAAGTATTTTAGGCTTTTGTGGTCCGTGTAAATGTAACACTTTTCACCATACAAGTAATGCCTCCATATCTTCAGTGCGAAGATAATTGCTGCAAGCTCTAAATCATAGGTAGGGTAATTTTGTTCATGTGGCCTTAGCTGCCTGGAAGCATAGGCGACCACCTTTCCCTCTTGCATCAATACACACCCTAACCCATTATGAGAAGCATCACTATAGACCACGAAGTCCTTTCCTGACACTGGCTGTGTTAACACTGGTGCCTCTATCAACATAGCCTTTAACCTCTCAAAACTGGTCTCACACTTGTCATTCCAGTCAAATCTGACATTCTTGTGTAACAACTTGGTCATTGGAGCAGCTATTAAAGAAAATCCCTTCACAAATCTTCTGTAATACCCAGCTAGCCCCAAGAAGCTTCTGACTTCAGTTGTATTCCTGGGAGGCTTCCATTCCATCACTGCTTCTATTTTCTTGGGATCCACCCTAATCCCATCGGTTGACACTATGTGTCCAAGGAATGCAATCTCATTTAACCAGAAGTCACACTTGGACAACTTAGCATACAGCTCCTTTTCTCTCAGGGTTTGCAGAACAATCCTCAAATGCTCATCATGTTCTTCCTTGGTCTTGGAATACACCAAAATATCATCAATAAAGACCACTATGAACCGATCTAAGTATGGATGGAAGATACGGTTCATAAGGTCCATGAATGCCGCTGGTGCATTTGTTAGGCCAAAGGGCATCACCAAAAACTCATAATGCTCGTCGGGTCCCGAATGCGCTTTGGCACATCTGCATCCTTCACTCTCAACTGATGATACCCTAATCTGAGATCAATCTTAGAAAATACTCCTGCTCCCTTCAACTGATCAAACAGATCATCAATTTTAGGCAACGGATATTTATTTTTCACTGTCACTTTATTCAATCGCCAGAATCAATGCATAGCCTCAAAGTCCCATCCTTCTTTTTCACAAAGACCGGCGCTCCCCATGGTGACACATCGCGTATGAACCCCTTATCAAGCAACTCTTGCAACCGAAGTTTTCAACTCCTCAATTCTGGGTGCCATCCTATAAGGAGAAATGGAAATGGGTGCTGTTCCCGGCAGTGTCTCAATAGCAAACTCGACTTCCCTTTCTGGTGGCAAACCAGGCAACTCTTCAAGAAATACCTTTGGGAAGTCTCTCACTGTGGGTATACCACTCAGGTTTGGCTTAGCCTGCCTAGTATCCACCACATGTGCTAGGTAGGCTTCACAGCCTTTTCTCATCATTCGTCTTGCAACTGTGGCTGCGATAACATTGACAAGAAATCTCTCCTTTCACCCACAATGCTGATCTCATTACCCTCGAAGTTTTCAAAGAAATTCTCTTCAATTTGCAATCAACTATTGCCCGATGACGTGACAATCACCCATTCCCAAAATCACGCCAAACTCGTGGAAGGGAAACTCAATCAGTCCGCCAAGAATTCATACCCCTAAATCCTTAACGCAACCCTTGTACACTTTGTTCACTACCACATCAGGCCCAATGGATTAGTGACCGTAATGTCTAGGTCACTCTCCCTACTAGTATCCCCTTTCTACTGTAGGTTGATGCAAATATATGAATGAGTGGATCCTCGGATCCACCAATGCATGCACAGTGTAGTGTAGAGGAGAACGCACTCGATGACGCTCGGCATCTTGCTCCTCCCGAGCCTCGTGGCATAATTTATGGCAGTGGTCCGTTATCCGCCTCTCGCCGCTCGATGCGTGCCTCAGAATGGTCCTACTACGCCGATTTGCCGATTTCTACCTCTTTGCGTGCGTGCAGAGCGTGTCCGTCGCTTGTGTTGGAGTAGTGAGTAGTTCTATGTGGGCGCTCTCACCGATGCTCATCGACCCACATCTTAAACAGCACCGCCACTCTCCAACACTCTCCCTTGTGCCATTTCGCATCGTGTGGACATACGTAAGATGTTGGGCCGGGTCCTCAACCCATCCTCGAGAGCCGCCCACCGATGGTGTGGACCGACCTCTCCTAGGTGAATCGTGGCCCGGCCCCGAGATTGACCCCGACCTTATGGCTGACTGAACTCGTGCAGTGGACCCTTGAACTTCTTCCCAAATGTAGGAGCCGAACTAGACCGACTGGGCCCCTCTTCTCTGCCTTTCCCTTCTAGTCCGCTTCACCGATTCTTACTTTTTCAACCTTTATTGCAGCCTTCCACTAATTTGGTAAATTCTGTGATTCCCAAGGTAGTGAGCTGGATCTTGATGTTGTCATTTAGTCCTCTTCAAATCTCTTACATCTTTCTCGCTTCATTAGGGACTATCTCCTTCCATAACGGCTCAATCGCATAAATTCCTTCTCATATTCGCCACCGATAACCGCCTCGCCTCAAGTGAATAAACTCTCTTCTTCTCTCTTCCGTATACAAGACTACATATTTCTTCTTGAATTCGAGAGAAAGAAGTCCCAAGTTATAGCTTCGTCTGCACTTCATCGACACCGTGTCCCACCATTCATAGGCATCATCTTGTAACAGAGATATGGCAGCTTTTCGTGTTTTGCTCGAGTGCAGTGGAGTTGTTTTAGAACTCGCCGCCTGCTCAACCAATTTTTCGCCGCAATGCAGTCATCTTCTCTCTGCCATAGAAGTCCACCGCCCAAACTTCCTTAGCCTTTCCAAATGTCATTTTCTCGTGAAGCCGGTGGTGGTGGTGGTGGTCGCATTACCCTACCATTTGTCTAAAGAAGTCGGCCATTTGTTGGAACATGGCTCGTGGAGGCCGAAAGGTGCTCGCTGAGCTGGTGGAGTAGGTTCTCCTACCCCTAGTCTCACCGCCGCAGTGGAGCATGACTCTCCACTTCCTCCTCGATCGCTCTCTATGATGAAGGGTCCATATCCTATTCAAAATAAGAAAACAAACAGATCTGCATTAGTGTCACCTCGACTCTTACAAATGCAATGCATGGTATGGACTCAATCTAGGCCTGAACGCCTAAACCGTGCTCGATACCACTAAATGTGACACCCCATACCCGTACAAGATACCCGAGTAAGTAATGCCACACTGTACCGCACACTCTAATATACCTTAATTAATTTTCATCATAACTTTGAATATAACTTGTAAAATATAACTCATTTAAGTCATTTATTGAAATCATAATTTATTTGAGGTTCCGAAAATTTTAAAGAAAATCTGGCAGAGTAACGGCTAAAAATGGAGAAAACAGTTCTTCGGAACCCGTGAAAAACACTTCCAATAAACAAATTCATTCATTCTCAACTCCAATATCATCACAAAACTCAATATCATGATCTCAACATTTCAATTTCAATTCTCATTCATCCATCACATGTGATGATCACATATAAATCACAAATAAACATTTACTTTTCCATTCACAAATACAATTTTCATAATTTACATAAACATCAATATACATTACACAAGTTTAATTTCATATGAGAAAATCAAAATTAATTACAGAATGCCAAAATGACACCTAGTGTCCTACCAATGCAATCGCAGGTTGAAGTGACACTGACATCGAGCGTAATCACAGATAGACTCACCCGCCTACGGTCTACTAGGCTCACGACCGTATCTCCAGACTTCCTACGCTGCGTGGCAAGCAACGCGCTAAGCAATAATGCTTAGTGGTGCAATAATAAAATAAAAGAAAATAGCAAGAAAACAAATATGTAGTGAATGTGTATGATTCGCTTGTTTATTATGGGTATATACATTAATTCATTAACTTTGTTCACTTTCATTCATTTGGTTGCCCAAGTAACCTACACTAGACGATCGATCGATAACGTAAACCGCATTGGGTACCTAGTACTCGCCGCCACACCATCGGTCACATATGCATCTCCCGGCAGGTAATGTAACGCCTAATAAGTCAGACAACATCGTGCACAAGGCCAAGTCTTAATACAAAGTCGAATGGCTAAAAGCCATAAAATCACTGAATGGCATATTGCCATGTGCGATCGCTAATCGAACCCTATTGGCATGCCAAACTATCCACACCACTCTTGTTAGGTATACTCGGGCATTCGATACTTTAAAATTCTTCAATCTTTGAATTTCAAGTTTCGGTGTTACTATTCACCTCTACGGTCAACTAAAATGTTGACTTTTATGTAGAAATTAGGTACATTGGTTTTGGCACTCCCAACATACCATATTGTGCTTTTAAAACTTGTTGGAATTGGTCACCATTACCATTTCTAACTTAAAACCAAGAGGGCAGAAAATTTCAGCTTTTGAAGATATGTTTATCGCTCCATTAAGCATCAAGTGTTGAGAATTTGAAGAAATGACAAACATGAAAGTTGTTCCTTATTTTGTCTAGTTGAATTTACTTATTTGAATCAATCCATTTGGAGTTTTGTAGCTCTAGATATGGCCCAAAGACCACAATGGCTGGATTCCCATTCTGCAGAAATTACCACATCTACAGAATATGAACAGTGATCGTGATTGCATTTTTGAATTGGTTCTGGTCATAATTTGGGGCAGGTTCCTTCATGAAAATTTTTTGTCTATGTCTTAAATGTTTGCTGTAAAAATTTCAGCTCAATTAACCAAATCTACAGTGAGTTATGGCCAAATGAACAGTTACTGTTCATTTGGTCATTTCTGCAGGTGTTGTTGCAGGGTGTCCGGATTGGGGACAACTTTTGGTCCTCTTGCTTTGGTTTTTTGGGCATGGTTTCTTCAGAAAAAATGTGCCATTATAAGCCTAGTTTCATGTCCAATTGGCCAAACACCAATTGGACCAACACAGCCAAAGTTATTGCTGTGTAATTGACTGAAATCTCACCACCATTACTGCTGTCCCTAGGCAGCATAGTCATTCTCTTTGCCAAGCTATTTTTCATTCCATATTATGGTCAACATACCTCAAATGGTCACTAATTGACCATTAGAGTGTTCTTTAACAGTTTCATAAGCCAAGTAAATTTTTACTTCTCAAAACCCTAATGTCCAATTCAATTTACCCATAAACCTCAATTAGCACACTAGTTCAACATCCATGCATATTCATACCTTAAACATCATTTCTAGCCACTCTAAATTCATTAAAACAATCAAACTCATCCTTCCTTAGGGCTGCCAAAATTGAAGATACTCTAACATATATGATTTACTTCAAATTCTTACAATTTCTTAACTTAAAATGATGCTTTAGCAAGGATTAAAGGAGTGAGAGTGAAAGTATAGCACTAACCTTTAAGTGGCAGAATTTTCAGCCACCCAAACTCCTTTCTTTCTTCCTCTTTGGCTGCCTAAAGCTTCCTTAGGGTGTGTAGATAAATTTTAGTGAAGATGACTTAGGGTTTTGGGGTGAGGTTTGAGAGGTTTTTCAAGCTTGAAAATGAAGAAAATGGAGGTTTAGGCAAGGCTTGATTTCGCTGCAATTGGGGAGAATGATGGCTGCTGGATTTTTAATTATTTTGGTCTTTGTTTTTTCTCTTTAAGTATTTAAGAAAGCTTATTAGCTTGTGATTGGTTGGTAATTTATAAATGACATCATTATGATGTCACAAATTGCTTTATTTTGATTTTTCTTTTCTTTTCATCACTACCCAATTTCAATTAAATATTTAGTAATGTTTCTTCATATTTTATGTCATATTAATTATTTACTTAGCTGGACAAGTCGGCCAAAAATCACCTCTGAAGGCTTAAATGACCAAAATGCCCTCCGCTTGGCTCAACGGGCCAAAATTGTCTCAGATCGATTGAAAAATTTTTCTAAATATTTTCTTGGCATTCTAATGCCATGGGAACCTCAATAACCCTTCTCTGGAGTCCCAAAACTTATTTTATAATTTTTCCCCCGGGTCTAGGGCTCCTCGTTGCTAGAACCGAAACTTCCCTCGTTTACCCTCGCTAGGGCACCTACTGCTTAACTTGGTTGTATTTTATTTCTAAAATTTTTACTAAATTTTTCTTATTAATATTTGAGTTAATTATGGTTCCTGACTTTAGTTTAAATATTTTTCCGGACATTCTAGCTGTCCGGATCGACACTGGTCACCGGAACAGTAGGATGTATGGAGTGGTTACCGGGAGGGTGTTACATTTGACCTTGTGCCTGATGTCATTACGGCTTATTAGCTGTTCTGTTGCACACCGGGAGATACATATGTGATCGATGGTGTGACGGCCCGAGGTACTTGATACCCAAAGGCCGCTTACCCATTTATCCAAATTCAATCGCCCAAGATAGGTTACTTGGGCAACTAAAAATGAAAGTGGATAAATTTTACGAAATAATGAATATAACAAGTACAAAATAAGTAAGACTACAAATACTCATTGAAAATTTAATTGCAATAAGACATCAATACATTCACTGCATATTTAATTTTCTGTTATTTCTTTTTATTTTATTATTGGCACCACTAAGCATTATTGGTTAGCGCGTTGCTTTTGCCACGCGTAGGTTCTGGAGATACTGACTGAGAGCCCAGTAGACCACAGACTGGGTGAGACCTCCTGCAGCTCTGCATAGTGTCCGTGTCACCTCACCGTCATCAGTGCATTGGTGGGACACTAGGTTTTATTTTGAGATTTTGTAATTAACTTTTACTTCCTCATATGTAATTGAAACTTATGTAATGTATTTTGGTATTAATGTAAATAGTAGATATTGTGTTTGTAAATGAAAAAGTGAATATTTATTTATGACTTTTACATGATTATAATATGAGATGAATGATTGAGAAATGGAAATGTTGTTGAAAATCATATTGAGATTTTGATCATGAAATGAAGTTGGGATTGCTAGAAATGATTATTGGAAGTGTTTTTCACAGGTTCTGAAGAACTGTTTTCTCCATTTTTAGCCTGCATCACGATTTTCTATAAAATTTTCGGAACCTTTAATAAATAATAATTTCGATAAATGACCTAAATAAGTTATATTTCACAAGTTATATTCAAAACTATAATAAAAATAAATTAGGGAAGAATAAAAATGATTGAGATGAAATAGAGTGTTCCGGTACACCGTGTGACATATCTTACTCGGATATACTGTAGACGGGTAAGGGGTGTCACAACTGCATAGTCGCTTGCATCGCATATAATCTCAAATGAAAGCTCCCAACCTAGAGCTTGCATGATGGGTACTGAAATCAATGCTTCATTTATCTTGTAAAAAAAAGTGAGGCATTCTTCAACAAAATCAAAGGGTGGTTTAACACGTGTGTTAAAGGCTTAGCTATTTTGGAAAAATCCTTGACAAATCTGCTATTAAAGCCTACATGTCCCAAAAAGTTTCTATCTCCTTTAATTGATGTTGGTGCTGGCATTTTCTCAATGACTTCAATTTTTCCTTTGTCCAGCTCAATGCCTCTTTCTGATACCAGATGACCAAGATATGCT
>NW_026615115.1:0-43615 GCF_030052815.1 Hevea brasiliensis
AAATTATTTGTAAAAATTAATATTTTACTCTATGAGTCGAATGCTCACTTCTATTTACTATTTTTTTTTCTAGGCTACAAGAGGACTCTCATTGTGTTTAACCTGCTTCCTACCTCGCAGGTCTCTTAGTTGCTCTATCTATGTTTGTGTTGCAAATTTTAAAAGTTTTAGAACTTCGCATGTGTTAGAAGATATTTTATTTGACTTAGGACTGTAATAGATTATTATTTGAAATCTGTAACTTATTGATTCTGTATATGTTGACTTGTGGATTAAATTGGTTATGTGGATGAGGGGGCTGAGTTGCTTGTGATCATATTGAGTTGTTGATGATTGTAAGGGTGAGCTGAGCTCTCCAAATGATTTTATTTTATGATCATAGGTCGGGTAAGCCAAAAACACCCTGTTGGGTAGTCCAGTTTATGGCCAGACTTTGTTCGGTTGATTTCTTGAAAATAGACTTGAATATGGGCTTTGAGGTTGGGCTAGAGAATAGTTAAAGTTATCATGGCTTTAGGGGCCTTATCGACCCAAGTCATAGTCTTTGATGCAGCACAAAATTTGAGTCATGACTGTGAGACTCAACTATTAAGTATATAGATCCCACATGTTTATATCTTAAATCAATGATAAACTCGATTTAGGTAAGAATTTCTCAAAAGATGAGATAACACATAACTGATAAGCTTCCCAAAGAGTAACATACAAGGCGAAACTTCTTTATGGTAAAAAAGAAAGGAAAAGAATTTTTATATGGCTAAATAATTAAATTAATAAAAAATTTAAATCTTAATTGTAAGTGAGTGTCTACTTATTGTATAACAAATAATAAATTACAAAATTCTAAAAATAGACTTATCTTTAAATTATCTTAATTATATGTTTTATGATAAGAATAACAAAATATTACAATTTCATATTTTAATGAAAAATTATATAAAATAATGATTTATTATATTTATCGGATCAAATATTAATTTTTGCATATGATTTTATAATAAAATAAAAATTTTAAAATAAATAAATTTTATATATTTATATTTTAAATTTATATTCTGCACACATATCAAAGCTTCAGAATCCTCTTTTCGGCATTAAATCATAATTGACTTGAAACTTTCAGCCAGAGTGGTCCGTCAACCCACACCTTTCGCCAATAAATATAGATAGGTCTCGCAAAATATGCGATGCTATGGAATCAAAATAGTATTACATATTAATAATAAATTAATTTCATGATAGCCTAATTTACTCCAAATTATTAAGTATGAAAATAAATTGTTTATGAGGCAAAATTATTATAGCCTTATTAATTAGTTATATTATTAACAGGAGTTTTGAATCGAGTAAGATCATGATAATTGTATTTTTTTTTTTTTGGTGAGATAATAATTGTATTTTTAATATATGTATTTTTAATATATATATATATATATATATATATTAATTAATTATTAAAATTTATTTACATTTTTGCTGATTTCCAATTCTTTAAAAAGAATTCGATGAATTCATAACTAAAAGATTAAGTAATATTAACTATTAAAAAAAAAGCAATAATTATAAGATAAAAATAATTATTTATAGATGTATAGAAAGATGATTATCAAACTAAAAAGAATGATTATTGAGAGACGTGGAGGAAGAACCCTTGTGAGAGATTAGAAGATATTTTACCATTGCCAATAACGACGCTATCAGAACCATATAAAGTACGAAGTGGAGTTGCTGGTTTCTGTTCTCAGTATTAAGATGATAGTTTGCTCTAGAGTCAACTGTCCAGGCTTGCACTTGATTATTAGTGGTAGAGGATACTAGCTGTACTATAGTTAGAGTTGGAATAGGATACAACCACATGATTTCCATGGGCATCCTTATCACTTTCAATGCTGTACAAATGGGTATCGTTATCACTTTCAATGCTGTAGAATTATATCCAGCTTATTTAGGGATGGCGAGAAAGTTCCCTTACTTGATTCGATCATTTTTTTGGGCTCCGTTCTGATCTTAATTTGTGTAGGGTAAAAACAGAAAGACATTTTCTCATCTTGAAATTTCATAATTCGTCTCACACAATAATATATTATTATTTTTTATTAAAAAATAATTTATTTTTATATATTTAATATTATAATTTTAATAAAATATATAAATATATTATTAAAATAATGTATAAAACTTACATTTTTAATTATATTTTATTTTTAATAAATAAATAAATTTATATTATATACTAATAAATTAAAATGAAAAAAATAAAAAAACTTTCCTCAAGAAAATCTTCCCTGAGGAAACCTGTCCTGCCTGTGCTCTGACGGGAAAGTTCTTGCCCTGACCTCGAACTCTTGTGAGGTGAGAACGAGAGGAGCGATCCTATTAGATAAAGGTGTATTTTTGTAGAGATAAATATTAAGTGTTGTTACAATAGCTGTATCATAACAAACCTTATCTTGTAAGGGTTATTTATACCCAAGATCACAGTTTAATAAAATACCTTTTCTGAGATTGCCTTTATGGTATCAGAGCACTCCTAGGGTTTAAACACCTTTCTTGTTAATTCTTTCTTTCTTTTTTTTTTTTTTCGTTTTTCATCATGTCTACAGAGTCTGCTCTTGATGAGTCTCCTTCTCCTGCTGTTATTTCTTCTTCTTCTTCTTCGATTATCTCAAATTCTTTGACTACTATTCCCAATGTTTCCAATCAGATTCATGTTAAGCTTACTCCTCTCAATTATGTTATTTGGAAGACACAGATGCTACCATTATTGCGTGGCTATAATCTTGATAAACATATCGACAAAAATTATGTTCTACCGAATCCTACCCGCTCGATTCTAATCCCAATCCAAACTTATACTATCGGTTTCGTGAGGATCAGATCGTCATGAGTTGGATTCACGCTTCTCTTTCTGAAGCTTTGTTATCGAGTTCAGTTGGTGCTACATCTGCATTGGAGATTTGGACGCGATTAGAGCAGAGTTTTGCGGCTGGGAATACTGCCCAGGTGCGTCATTTAAAACACGCAATTCATCATTTGGAACGTAATACAGACTCGATTGAAGTCTATATGCAGCGAGCAAAATCCCTTAGTAATCAACTTCTTGCACTTAATAATCCGATTTCAAGTGATGATCTTGTTGGAGCGATTCTTGATGGGTTGGGACAGGACTATCGCCCTTTGTGCGTTCCATTGAAGCTTAAACCGCAGATGCCCTCTTATGACGAATTGTATGGTTTATTGTTGTCTCAAGAATTGCAGCAGAAAAATATGAAAATTCTAGTTCTCTCCAATGATCGCGTTGCTTACAACGCGTAATCAAGAACTGCGATGGGGTTTTCTAATTCGAATGGTCGTGGAAGGCGTGGTGGTCGAGGTAATCGAGGCGGTAAGAGTGGTGGTCGGTTTCAGAATTATCAGATGCCTACTGTTCAACCACAGCAATCTCAGGGTCAGTTTTTCAGTTCTGCTACTTGTTATAACTGTAATGGTTCGGGTCATATTGCCAGACAATGTCCAAGTCAACGCCGAACGGTTTTGCCACCACCACAAGCTTATCATACAGTTTCGGTTCCTGTTGGTTCGGCTCACGCTTGGAATGCTGCTTCAGGTTCACAGGGATATCGTGCACAGCCACAGCCTTGGATTGTTGATACTGGTGCTACACACCATCTTACAGGATCTCTTGGAAACTTGACGATTGATTCTGAATATACAGGACCAGATGAAGTTACAGTAAGCAATGGTAATACAATTCCCATCTCACATGTAGGCAGTACAATATTGAACAATAATCATGATTTTCGTTTGAACAATATTTTGTTTTCTGCTCAATCTCCATTTAGTTTGCTGTCCGTTCTAAATTTTACAAATGATAATCAAGTCTCACTTGAGTTCTTTCCTGACTGTTTTCTTATCAAGGATATCCCCACGAGGAAGGTTCTTCACAAAAGTCCAGTTGAACAAGGTCTTTATAAACTTTCAGCATCTAGTCTTCCGACTGCTGCTATGCATCATATTTCTTTCCGGTCTTGGCATTCTCGCCTGGGTCATGCTCATGATGGAGCTGTTTTATCAACCTTGAAGCATAATAAAATTATTTTTTCTTCCAATAAAAAAGAACTATGTTCATCTTGCTGTGTTAGTAAATCACATCGTTTACCATTTTCATTGTCTACTTTTAATGCGTCTGCTCCACTTGAACTTATTTGTTCTGATGTATGGGGTCCTTCCCCTGTTCCTTCTATTA
This sequence comes from Hevea brasiliensis, assembly GCF_030052815.1. Taxonomy (NCBI): domain Eukaryota; kingdom Viridiplantae; phylum Streptophyta; class Magnoliopsida; order Malpighiales; family Euphorbiaceae; genus Hevea; species Hevea brasiliensis. Next base: position 4,247 of record NW_026615115.1, read on the forward strand.
ATGGTAATCGTTATTATGTTCTTTTTTATGATCATTTCAGCAAATATTCATGGTTATATTGTCTCAAACGAAAATCTGATGTACTGTCTACATTTATTAAGTTTCGAAAATTTGTTGAGACTTTCTTTGATCGCAAAATAAAAATGTTTCAATGTGATTGGGGAGGCGAATTTCGGTCTCTTGCTACATACTTGGCTGATAATGGGATTTCACTGCGTTTGTCTTGTCCTTATACGCCACAGCAAAATGGTTGTGCTGAGCGGAAGCATAGGCACATTGTGGAAACTGGTTTGGCTATGTTGAATTTTGCTACTTTACCATTGGATTACTGGGATTTTGCTTTTGAAACTGCAGCTTATGTGATTAATAGGATAGTAACTCCTTTAATACATAAATCGCCTTATGAAAAATTGTTTGGAGCTTTGCCTGATTTGTCCAGTCTTCGTACTTTTGGATGTCTTTGCTATCCTTATTTGCGTCCGTACAATAAACATAAGCTGGAAAATAGGTCTTCACCATGTATTTTTCTTGGCTACAGTTTGGTGCACAAGGGGTACAAGTGCTATGATTTTTTGGCAAAACGGTTGTATATATCCAGACATGTGGTATTTGATGAGCATAATTTTCCTTTTAAATCTCTTAAAGTGCAGGATAATAATGTTCCTGAATCTGTGCACTCAAGCCGCGGTATTCTTGGGCCACCACCAGTACATTTACTTCCAAAAGTGTCTTCTCAACGTGAACCGAATGTTGTTTCTAATACTGAGATTATTTCTGTTGCATCGGGTTCAGACTCAGAGCCCCTACCTGCTCCTATTTCGAATTTGTCAGACACGCAACTGTCTCCAATGGTACAACCAGATCAGTCGGTTCTAGTTCTTCCTCTACCTGCACCACTGGGGAATACTCATCCTATGCTTACAAGGTCAAAGACAGGTCATTCAAAGCCCAGGACATTGTCAGCAATTACACCACCTCTACAACCTGCCACAGTTACAGAAGCAAAGCGCTTTAAAGAATGGCGTGAGGCACTTGATAATGAGATTAACTCATTAATTCAGCTTGGGACTTGGGAGCTTGTTGAAAAACCACCACATGCTAATGTAATCGGCTGCAAATGGGTGTTTAAAGTCAAGGAAAATTCAGATGGTTCTTTGGAACGCTACAAGGCACGGCTTGTTGCAAAGGGGTTTCACCAACGACCTGGTGTAGATTTTGGTGAAACTTTCTCACCAGTTGTTAAACCAGTGACAGTTAGATTGATCTTGAGTCTTGCAGTCTCTCAAAAATGGTTTGTTAAACAATATGATGTTTCTAATGCCTTTTTACATGGTCAATTAGACGAACCGGTCTACATGCAACAGCCTCCAGGCTTTATTGATGATACAAAGCCAAACCATGTTTGCAGACTTCGACGGTCACTGTATGGTTTAAAACAAGCGCCGCGTCAATGGAATAGCTGTCTTAAAGAAGCTCTTCTTCACTTTGGCTTCGTGCAGTCCAAGCTTGATACCTCTCTATTTATTTTTCGGCGAGGCAGTGATGTGCTTTATTGCTTGACATATGTTGATGATTTGCTCATGACGGGAACTAGTGAAATGTTGGAAAAGGAGTTGCAGCAGCACTTGAGGTCGAAATTTTTGCTCAAAGACTTGGGACGTCTACACTATTTCACAGGAATACAGCGCATTGGCGAATGGTACCTTACTCTTCACTCACCAAAAATATATTCTGGATTTATTGAAGAAATGCAAAATGGAAAACTCCAAATCTGTTACTACACCGCAAGCACCAAGTTCCAGATTACAATGTTCTTCTTCTGGTTTTGGAGATCCCACGCTATACCGAAGTACCATTGGCAGCTTATTGTATCTTCTCTTCACTCGGCCTGAGATTTCATTTACAGTAAATAGATTAGCACAGTATATGCATCGACCAACCGAGGAACATTGGCAAGCGGTGAAGCGTGTACTCGTTATTTACAGGAGAAATTGAATATGGCCTACTTCTTCGACCATCATCTGCTTATGAAATCTCGCATATAGTGATTCGATTGGGCGGCGAAGATAGAGGATCGCAAGTCTACGACCGGATTTGCTATTTATCTTGGCTAATCTAGTCTCTGGCGTCAAGAAATAATAAGTGTTTCGCGTTCATCAACCGAAGCAGAATACCGTGCCATTGCAAACACAACTTCTGAGGTACTTTGGATTCGAAACTTGCTACAAGAATTGGGGGTACAAACTAAAATCCCTGTTCTTTGGAGTGATAACTTGGGTGCTACAAACCTTACGGTAAATCCAGTTTATCACAGCAGAATGAAACATGTGCAGATAGATGTACATTTTGTTCGTGATAAAGTTCAGTCTAATGATATTCAGGTTCGATACATCTCTACAAAGGATCAAATCGCTGATGTTTTAACAAAGCCGTTGACTAAACTGCGTTTTCAACAATTACGAACCAAGTTGACTATCTTCCCATATCGATAGTTCAACTTGAGAGGGTGTATTAGATAAAGGTGTATTTTTGTAGAGATAAACATTAAGTGTTGTTACAATAGCTGTATCATAACAAACCTTATCTTGTAAGGGTTATTTATACCCAAGATCACAGTTTAATAAAATACCTTTTCTGAGATTGCCTTTAGATCCTCGCCTTTGACCTGCTCATTGTCATTTCTAAGCTTATTTGATGATTTTATATTTTGTGATTATTAACTCAAATTTTCATATTTATATTAATATAACAGTAATATTACTACTAATATGTTTTGGTTCCCTAAGGAATAGAAAAATATTAGTAAAATATAACTATGCAAAAATTTTTAATTATATTACATTTCTTATCTCTTATCAATATCAAATTTTTTTTTATTTCTATCAATTATCATTGTTATAAGGTTTTATGTAAATTTTCTAAATGCCATAATTTTAATATTTCGTTTTTTTACCTTCTCAAAAAGAAAATATTAAAATAATTAATTATTTGATAATTTTTCATCCATATTAATTGACATAAACTATGATATTTCACTTGTTACATTTTAAAATTTAATAAATTTTTAATTTTTTAGATAAATTTTATCCATTATCACCATATTTGAGTCCTTATAATAACACAATTTCTTGAGCTTTAATTTGTAAAATGTAAAATTCTGTGAACATCGAGTCTTCGAATTTATTAAAATAAAGCGATTTTTTATTTTACAACGAGAGTTATAGAAGAGAAGAATTATAATGTAATTCATAAATGTTAGTGCAACCATATAATATTGAGGTGTTGCATATTCATTTATAAAGAGATTAGTTTGTTCTTTTAAGCTTATGCTAGCTCTCCTTTTTCTATAAAATAATAATAAAAGAAAAAAAAAACTCTCTCTAGAAACCCTAATCATATAAGTTAATATCCTTAATCTATTACTGCTATAACTGTTATATTTACACACTCTGTTGTAAGCATATTTGTTAAAGCCAATATATATAGGAAGAGTGACAGGCGAACACCATGTGCCACTGCATGTTGTTGTGTTGCTGGTTTGAAAATGAAAGCATTCAATAATTAACAGGCTTGATGAGTTGTTGGATCCTAGCCTGGCTTACTAGCTGTCATGGTGGATGTTTTCTTTGGTCTCCTCAACAGGCTTCTGCCTCGCATGGCCTTGTTCTTCCCTGTGTGATTTTAGATTCCCAGTGGCGCCCTGTGGACAAAGTAGGTGGCGTTAAAGCTGCTGAGTGTCTAACTAGTTGATCTGCCTTAAATATGGTTTTGATTTTGGGCTTGAGCCCTCTAGTGGCGAGATGTATGGGGTCTTTTGTTTTAGAGGATTGGGTTGGGTCATTTGTGAGCTTGGACTTAATTTTGTTGTGTCTGCTAGTCAAGCTTAGTTTTTAACCTTTTGTATTTGGGCTTTAGCCCAAGTACCATTTTCTTTTTTATGAAATGTTACCTTTCCATAAAAAAAATCAATTTTTTAAATCAATTTATCCCAAAAATTTAAAAAAAAAAATTTGAGTTTCTTATTTTTTAGGCTAAATCAGGAAATTTAGCTCAAAAATTAAAAATTTTGGTCTAAATTAAGAAATCAAGAAATTTAGTCAAAAACTTTAATTTAGAGATAAATTAAATTTAAATTAAAACTTTAAAGTTAATTTGAATAAAAAATTAAAAATTGGATAAATCAAAGATGCCTTATTATTAGGGGTGAAACTGAACATTTTACCGAATATAAGTGGTGTTTAGATTAGAAGTTTGGAGTAGTTTATGGAGATTTCATATCCAACAGCCAGATCAAACCCATTTGGTAAATATATCGAACAGTTGCTGCTGTTCTGATATATCCTTGCACTGTTACATTTCAAAAAGTTACTTGATCCACATTCCTAACTTTTTGCCAGATGTATAGAATCTGGAAAGGAACTTTTGCATCCTCTCTTTTGGTTGCGATCAATGGTTGAGGCTATTAATTCTGTGATGCATGTTTTCTTTTGGACATCATGATTTTGGAAGCATTATGTCATTCTATGGGTAGTCATTGAAAATTGACTCGCTACAAGAAGTCATTTTGAATGGTCCCAGTCTCCAGGCTTATGCTCCCCTCAAATTTATTGCTTGAGCCATATTTCTATTAAATGTTAATGCATGCATCATTCTGCCAAAAAAGATTGCAGGGTTGTGATAAGAGAGTCCCCCAAATTAAAGAGCTGCATCTTTAAAGCTTCTGCATTTGAGAAATATCATCCCACACCCCTGCTTGCCTTGAAAGTTAATAATGCAATTCTTTTACCTTGATGGATTGATTCTCTGTAAATAATCAAATTTTACCCCAAATTCTTTGGATAAAAGATTAGCTGAGTTGATTATATATATATATGTACATTGTATTTTTTTTCCTAGTATTACCACATAATTAACACGTGATATTCAACACGTGATATTCTCTTCCATAGTGTTATCATATAATATTCTTTATGAAATGTAAGTTATAAATTATTTAATAGTTACTGTTTATATCAAAATAATTAATTTATTTATTAATTATTTTTAAGCCTAAAGATTAATTAAATTGACTTTTTGTGAAATTAATTTAATTGATTTTGTTTTATTAATTTAATTAATTAATGACCTAAGATAATTTATTAAGTAAATATTATTGGATAGTTATCTGAGATAAGGAGATTGACAGCAGTTTCAAAGAGTGAACAAGTAACTACCGGCAATTACAAAACATGAGAAGATGCCTTTCAGAGTTTTCTAGTATCTACAATGAGAGCTATAAAAATTAAATATAGAGCAACGTAAAAGACGTTTTTTAGATGCTTCTAAGTACCTACGAGGAGAGCTATAAAAATCAAATATGCAGCAAAATGAAGAACCCCAACCAAACGATTCAACAACAATAATAAACTCTATCAATCTATCTATTTTTAATTTTATCTGTCTTTTAATTTTCTAAGTTTCGCATTTTTTTTCAAGCCTTGTACATAAATTTTTAACAATCATTACAATTTCTTTTACTATTATTGTTCAATCTGAAATAATATTTTTGAAGAAACTACATTTAGTCTAGTCAATTTTTCACAATTATTTGAAAGAAGTCAGAGAAGCGCATAACTAATATACTAGTATCTGATAAGCCCGTATTTCTTAAAACATTAGTTAGTGATATTGTTTTCCAAACAAATAATCATCTATTAATACTATAATAAATAGCGATTATTATAAGTTAACTAACAATATATTAACATATATTAATTATATATATTTATATCTATATTATATATAAATAGATTTTAATTATTTCTATTATAAAATTTTTATTAAAAAGTTTGAAAAATAAAAATATTAAAAATAAAATTTCAAATAATTAATAAAAAATTAAAATATAATATTATTTTTATATATTAAAATTAAAATATATATATACATTAAAATTATTAATAACCACCTGTATCATCAAAGTAAATTTCCAGTAACAATCTAAAGTTTGGCTTTTGATTTCCTTGCAGTGTAGCCACTTTTTATTGGTGTATCCTGCCGGGATGTTAAATGTTGGACCTGCTGCCTTTCTCTTCATCAGATGAGCCTTTTCTCGGAAGAAATTCAACAACTGTATTGTAATGCTCAGGATGGCTACGACTCATGATAATAATAATAATAATAATATTAATAAGTTGAAATTTTATTTAATATAATAATAATAAATAATTTTAAAAATTTTAAAGACTCTGTATATTTTTTTTTTGTTGAATAAAATTTTTTTTATATTTTTTATGCTATACTTTTTTAAAAAAAAATGTATGCATTTATTTGTAAATTAAAAAAAAATTATAAAACGAACCAAGTTAAAATTTGATCCGTTAATAAAATAAATAAATTTTAAAATAAGTCGAGCTTAAATTGAACTTAAATTTAATATATTTTAAATGAGTAAAGTTCAAGGCTTAAAATTAAACCCAGCCCACAAATAGACTCTTCCCAACCTAGAACTCTAGAGTTACAAAGAAACATTTGAACCCATAAAACACCCTGCCATCCGCTGCCCATGTTACTGACCACTGGAAGAACCGAGCAAAGATTGGAGTCAAACCAAGCAACCCTGCAATACAAGATGTATCCATAGACACCCAACTTCGCACAGCCAAACCATCAACCGGTATAGACCTCCCAAATCATCTCAAAAACATGAAGCTTAACTCTACGCCATGACAAGGTGCTGCCGCAGAGCTCAAGGTACTTGTGAGCCAAACGGGATGGCCTTCCCAACCATAGTGAAGAAGCAGATCCTGAAAATACTAAACAACCAGATCTAGAAAAGCCCTCTCAACCTCATGGAGAAACCTACTTGAACTGAACCATTACCCACTTTTAGGTCCAAGAACCCAACTTCTTGTAGATGGAAAAAGATACCTCCATAACTCCTTTGCATCGCTGCCTGGTCTCCTCCCATTACTTCTGCTCAAGTACAAACAACTCAGCACACAAAAGGTTTTTAAACAAAGACCCTCACACTGAAGCACAGACTAACATGCAAACTAGTCTAATATTATAAAATTAAAGTCACTTTTGATTTGATATTGAAAATTATGATTCAATGAAGTTAATAGCTTTTTTTTTTCCCCTTCTTCAAATATTACTAGAAGCTTTGACGTTCAATAATCTTATGACAAGGACGGGTTTCTGATTTCTAGCTTCTTTATGAATTTACATGGGATTTTGCTGCTCCATTGTCTTTGATGATCTAGGCCGTCTCATGGGTCAGACTCCCACACCTCCCTCCTTAATTGCCTTTAAAGGACCTCACCAGAAATTCTACTTAGGTTGGGTTATTAGAAATTCAGTACTATTTCAACATCTCTTTTTTGCTGGGAAGAGGGGAAGGACAATGAGTTTGGATGGTTTAAATTATTTTTTTTAATAAAAGTATTATTTTAAATATTATTAAAAAAATAATTTAAAATTTTATTTTATTATTATATTATTTTTATTATTAAAATTTATTAAATTTAATTTTAAATTATTTTTAATTAATATATTTAAAAAAATAATTTTCATTTTCACAAGTAATATTAAAAAGGCCCTTAGAATTATTGTTAGGGTTGCTATTAAAAAAATATTTTTTAAATATATTTATTAAAAAATAATTTAATATTAAATTTAATAAATTTTGATCATAAAAATATTTAAATAATAAAACAATTTTTTTAAATTAAATTTTCAATAACATTTAAAATAATAAATTTTTTCTTCAAACTCACTACTATCCACGCAATTACATTCAATGATCTTAATGGTGGTGAGAACAATCTGTATCAACGATCAGCCTAAGTGTGTACAAAAAATTATTTGGTATTAATAGATTTCATATTCTCCAATGTGAACTGCAAATATAATAATAGTCATAAGTTTTACTGTAAATCTCTAATGACATGTAGGACTCTCTTTAAATATTGTAATTTGAAATTTGATGAGTGTGGACATAATAAGGATTAATGAGTAGTTAGCATACTTTGTCATATTAAATATGATTTATTAACATTTGGTTTGACCTTAAGCATGACAATTTTCATGGTTAGATCATTGGTGTTTTCTTGTTGACAAATTTTTGAAAATTATAAGTAATTCACTAAGTAATTTTAAGAGTTAAAATATTAAAAGATTTTTTTTTAAAAAAAAAAATTAGAGTTTCAAAAGTGATTGTTGAGGAACTTCTTTACCATTAGAAATATTTTTTAATTGATTTTTTTTTTCTTTCCTTGAAAATTAATAATTAAAACCATTGAATTATTGAAATATATAAATATATTAATTTTAATAGTAAATTATGTAAATAAAAATCTAAACCTTACTCTCTAAATATTAAATTCTTATTATTTGTATATATCAACTCATATAATAACAAAAGAAATAAAAATATTATTTAATTAGAATAAAATAAATTTGCTTATGGAATAGAAGAAAACAAGTTACTCGCGAAATGGGTCCAATTTATGTAAAAAATTTAAGCAAAAATTTCCGAATTGGTGTTATCAAGCGTCGGCGTAACGCTTTTTTTTTTTTTTTTTTTTTTTAAAAAAAAAAAACTTATTTTTGAGCGAATATTTTCTGCTATAATTAGGAATATATGGAGAAAAAAAATCTATTTAGTAAAAATAGTTTTTAAATAATAATTTTTATATTTTTTAGCATTTGGACACAGAGAAAATAGATTAGTGGACTTTTTTAATTAAAAAAATTAAGTTATTTTTCAAAAAAATTATTTCCTCTATTTAAAAGTGGGAGTTATTTTTTAAATTTTAATAATTTTATTAAAATAAAAAAATATTTATATATGTATAATATAAATATATATTATTAATTTAATATTACAATCAAATAAAAAATATTTTATAAAAAATATTTTCTTATAAAATAATTTTTATAAAAAATATTTTTTACATACAAATTATTTTTTACAAAATAAACAGGATTTTAAACTATGTTTATTTTACAGAAAATAACTTATATATAAAAAATATTTTTCTTGAAAAATATTTTTTCTAAAAATATTTTGTATTATTTAATTATAATACTAAATTAATATTATATATTTATTTCACACATATAAATGTCTTTTTATTTTTTAATAAAATTACCAAATCTAAAATGTGAAAATCACTTTCTATTTTAGAAAAGAAGTCATTTTTCTTAAAATTAACTTAGTTTTATCTTTAATTAAAAAATATTTTTTCATCAATTTTTTTAAGTATTTTAAATATTAAAAAATTTAAAAAATATTTTCCTTCGAATAAAAGGAACCTTAGAGTTATAAATAACAACAATACATTGTATTTTAAATTTTTTAATTGATCATTTCTAATTAATGAATATTATTTTTATAAAATAAAATTTTAATTATTTTCAAAAATACACGTTAATGGCAATAAAGTGGTTATATATATATATATATATATATATATATATATATATATATATATATATATATATATATATTATAATTTTCTATTATATGAAAAAAGAAAAAGAAAATGAAGCCTCCTTTATAGACTATGTTCAATTCGTATTAGTGATTAAAATAAGTAATGAAAGTATACTTTTCTTTCCCTTCCATAAACAAATATTAATTTCTCTCTCTAATTATTTGAACATAAAAATTTCAATTTTAATCATTAAATTGTCGATTTACGGAAGCCATAAAGAAAATATTATTAAAAAAATCGAAGGAATCCAAATAATTAATTCACATAGTCATATAATCAGCCACCAATTAATATTAAAATGATCTATTTTGGACTCCTTATTGTAGCCCTCTATCTTTCATAATATAATATATAATATAATCCCTTCCACGTTAATCACACCATTAGATTTCACCCCCTTTTTTACATACAACGATAATAATATTTAATTTTCTAAATTATTTTTATATATAAAAATAAGAGGTAAATAAATTATATGTTAATACCACCAACCTCATAATCTACATATATATAATAAGCTCTGTTTTACCTTTATTTTTATATTTTTTATCTTAAAAATTAACTTATTGTATTAAATATTAATTTTTTTATCTAAATTTTTTCAAATTTTAACTACTAAAATCTTGTCTCATATGAAAAATAATAATTATCTAAAATTATTTTTATTGCATTTTCTGAAAAATTTTAAAATTTTAAATTTATAATTTCAAGTATTAAATAATTTTACTCATCATATTTTATATCTATAAAAATTAATCTTTTTTAATTACATTTTCAATTAGACTAAGAAGTTGTGATTTATTTTTTTTTAAATTGTACTAATACATATTTAAATAATTATTCATTAAAAAATTATTAATAAAATTTGAAAAATTATTTTAAAAAATATTTATTATATTTAAAATTTAAAAATTTTAATAACGATATCTCTAAAATCACTAGGATGTGTATGTGTTTTTTTTTTCTAATTTTTTATTCTTTTATTGATATATGATAATTTATTTTAAAAAAATTATTAATAAACTTATTTCAAATGTTAAAATTTAGTTATATATATATTTCTATATTTTTTTATCAAATATAAAATTATATAGATTACAACTAAAAAAATTTAGTTATCATAAATAAAATTACAATTAATTAAAAATTTATCACTAATAAAATTTTATAATATAATTTTAAAAATATAAAAAATATTAAATTATATATTTTATATTTAATTAAATATTTAAATAAATAAATCGGATAACAAATACAACATGTAAAATTCATATCCGATTCGAACCCATTATGAATGTTAAATTTCAAATTCAAATGTATCACAAACTTAATTATATACTAATCAAACTCATTTTACTAAGGTTTGATTGAATTGAATACTCATAAATATTCGATCAGTTCCCATTCCTAATCAAATTAGTTAAAGAGAAGAATAATAATTTTGATCACGATCTAGTAAATCAAATATACAAAACGAAGCTGAAGGTAACCGAAGTTCAAGATCGTTGATTGTGATTTTTGAGCTGGGGTTTGTGATTTCTAGATTGATGAGTTTCTGATTTGAGCTGGGATTAATAGATATTCGATAGAAAGAGAAGAAAAACCCTAGATTGTTAGATTAGGGTAGATTTTTTTTTTTCTTAAGTTCGTGTTTGGTAGACTTTTTGAATTTTTTATTTTTTATTTTTAATTGATTATTTAAAAATAAAAATTAATGTTTCATATTTTTGTAATAAATTACAAATATTTTTTAATCTATTAAATTAAACCTTATTCTGCTCACATTAAAAAAGGTCTATTATTAAAGTAAAGTATTTTCAGTAACAATTTTTTCAATTAATTGAGTACTTAATTTTATTTAGAAAATATAAAGTTCTTTATTATTCTTATCGATCTCATTGATGAAATAAATATTTTATTATTAAATAATTAAAAATAAAATTTTTATAAAAAAATACATTTATTTTTTATTAAATGAAAATTTTGGATTAATTTAGTTCAAAATTATTTTATTTAAGTTTTATTCCATTAGAATTTTGAGGCCCATGTTTTTCAGCTTAGTCAACTGTGGAGAGAAAGAGAAAGAAAAGGGGTTTGGAGTTATTATTTAGCAGGACAGTTGATGTTGATGGCCATTGGGTTCATGCACTTGCCAATCATCTCTTACTAACTTTGTTTGAGTGGGGGAAAGAAATAAATTATAAAAAAAATTATTATTATTTAATATTTATATTTTAATAAAATTAATTATTTAATTTTTATATTTTTAAAATATATTATTTAATTTTTATATTTTAATTTTATTAATTTATTTAATCTTTTGGTTAAATTCATCATTTATCAAAGATTTTATGTCAATTAAAATATAATTTAATCTTTTTTATTTTAATAAATTAATTAATTTTTATATTTTTAAAATTAAATTAATTAATTTATATAATTTAATTCCGTTAATTCCCTTTAATCCCTCCTATTATTTGTTTATATCTAAATTATTTTGAAACTCTCACTCTCATTTCTTTATTATTTTCTGTTATTTTTTTTTATTTCTTTTTTTTCACATTTTTTTCATTTGCACCCATAATATTTTCTCACTCATTCTCTTTATTTTTCATCTTTTGATAAAAATTAATACAAGCTATACACAGAAAAAAGTTAATTAATTCTTTTACATCTCAAGTAGTAAAGGCAGTAATATAGAAAATTTATTTTCTAATAGAGAAAACATAAAAGTGAAACTCAAGGAATTGAATGTAAATATTTAAATAATTAAAAAAAATATAAATTCATATTTAAGCTCTATAACGTAAAATTTTTATTTTTATTAAGGAATATCTTTTTCAATGCAGAAATTAATGAATTAATTTTAATAAAATAAAGAATTAAATAATAATATTTTTTAAAATATAAAAATTAATTAATTAGTTTAACTAAAATAGAGAAAAAATAATAATTTAACTTGATAGACTTATAGAAAATTTGACAAAAAAATTAAATAGTTGAATTAAAGTAAAATATAAAAATTAAATAATGTATTTTTTAAAATATAGAGATTAAATAATTAATTTTATTAAAATATAAAAATTAAATAATAAATTTTTTCAAAATTATAGTTGGATAAAAGCTATTTTTACCCTGAACTTTTTTTTTTCTAAACTTCTTTACAAAATTTCCTTTTTTTCCTTTAAAATTAAGGGCTAACTTGTTAATTTAAGGTAATACTTAGGATAAAAGGCAAACTCTATAAAAAAATATGCAGAGCGTCCAATTTCAAAAAAGTTGGCTGCAAATATACTTATTAATTGTTAGGTAAGAAAAAATTGATAAAATAATATAAAATGTTAAATTAAAATTATGAATTTTTTAAATACAAATAGCAATAATACAAAAACATCCATAAAGATGATAGAATTTTTCTATTTGTGAAATATGAAAAATATAGTATTTAATTTATTATAAAAATAATTATTTATGACAAATATGAAAAGATATTAATTTTTCTGAAATAGGAAAAATACTATTTTTTGTAATTAATAAAAATAATTATAATAATTTTCATGATATTTTATTAGGACAATTAAGTTAAAAAAATTAAAATTATATTTAAAAGTCATAATATTAGCTATTTTAATTGTGAAAAATATATTTTTAAATTAAAAAATATTTTCTATTATTATATAATGAAAATTATGTAAGTTAAATGTTATAAAAAATTAAAATTCCTTAGATTAAAGAATGTTATTTATTTAATATGATTTGACGTGCCATTTTAAATAATATTACATTATATTCATAAAAAAATAATTATGTATTTTCATTTGTAATTTAGCATCAAACAATAGTACATATCCTCGTCAAGAAAAATACATAAAAACAAGAAAAGTTGATAAACGGCCAAGAAGTGAGTCAACCAAACAAGCCATAAGGTAAAAACAACTACATCATACTCGCTCTCTGGTACGCATTTACGGCCTTGGTTCTGTTATTGCCGTTGGCGTCCATTATCCAACACCACTCCTCTGGTTTTTGCCTCTCTCTCTCTCTCTCTCTCTCTGCCTTTTTCTTTCTCTCTCCAAAAACAAGAAAAGGTGAATCATATTAACGTTCTGATAATTATAATAACCATTGCAAAAGTCTAGCTAAGATTGATTCCTATAATACTGTGTATCTGAGGATTTGGTTTCTTTGATTCAAATAAAGTTGTTGCCTACACGTGCGTTTCATGTCTCTTTGGCCTAATGCTTGTTGTTCTTATATAATTGTTATTCCTTCTTTGCAATATTGAATAATCTAACCCACTTAAACGTTTGTGTTTGTTATGTTTCGAAAATGCATTGCAGTGTGTTTCGATTCTGATTGAGTTTTCCCTCTAGAAAGTGGTTCTAAACTATATGGATTCTTTGGTTTTTGATGGAGGAGAGCAAAACAAGCTCTGTCCTTTCAACCCAGGTAAAAAATGGCTGTCTTTTCCTTTATTTTCATTTTCTTTATTCAATCTTCTTTTTTGAGGGGAAATTATGGTTCGTTGTTTTTAAGTCTTTTTTTTTTAATGATATGGATGAGCTGGTGTAGCCATTGGCATTGATATTGGGAGAGAAGATGTGGGCTTTTTTTTGGGGGGGATTACCGATTTATATAAGGTTTCACCATAATTGAAACTCTAGTTTTTTTTATTTTTTTTTTATTTTTATATTGATAATGGGAGAGAAGATGTGTGCTTTTTTTTGGGGGGGATTACCGATTTATATAAGGTTTCACCAGAATTGAAACTCTAGTTTTTTTTTTTTAAAAAAAAAAAAAAAAAAAAAAAAACAGGCTTGTAATTTAGTATGCGAGAAAGTGCAGAGCCAATCATGGGAGGCAGGAATAGGCCGTGAAGAATCTGCAATTGTTGAATTGCAGAAGAAATTCAATATTTTATCATTATCTGGGTCGCTTTAAATCAATAATGATTCTTGATTATACAAGATGCAAATTTTGATCTGGGTTTTTACTGGAAAGAAGAAGAAGGCCTGAGTTACTGACTATTGTTAGAAAGAGGAGGTGATCAGTGGATCCAAAATGGAGCCAACAGCTCCTCTGCATAATCCAGCTCCTCGGAAAAAGATGACCAAGCAATTGACAGGGAAAAAAGATGATACACCAATGCATTCTGCAGCTAGAGCAGGAAATCTGGCTGCTGTAATGGAAATCTTTTCTGATACCTTGGGGGAAGAATTGACGGAATTGTTAGAGAAGCAAAACCAGTCAGGAGAGACTGCCCTTTATGTAGCTGCTGAATATGGTTATGTTGATTTAGTTAGGGAAATGATTAAATATTATGATCTTGCTGGTGCTGGTATCAAAGCAAGAAATGGGTTTGATGCATTCCACATTGCTGCCAAGCAAGGGGATTTAGGTATGTTCCAATAGTGCAGCTGTTTGATTTTGTTTTTTTTTTAATCTTTAAGGAAGATAGCATTAGTTCTGCCTTTTTGTTTTTTTCCAGATATGTTGGCAATTCTAATGGAGGCCCATCCAGAATTGGCTATGACTGTTGATTCATCAAACACTACGGCTTTACATACGGCTGCGACACAAGGGCATATAGAGATAGTGAATTTTTTGTTGAGTGCAGGGAGTAGCCTGGCAACCATTGCTAGAAGCAATGGGAAAACTGCCTTGCATTCTGCAGCTAGAAATGGACATTTGGAGGTTATTAGGGCACTTGTGGCGATGGAGCCTGGGATAGTGACAAGGATAGATAAAAAGGGGCAGACAGCACTTCACATGGCAGTGAAGGGGCAAAATGTTGAGGTGGTACAGGAATTGATAAATGCAGAACCTTCATCGGTGAACATAGTTGATACCAAGGGCAACACAGCATTGCATATAGCAACTCGGAAAGGAAGAGTTCAGGTGAATGGATTCTCTCCCCTAATATATAAAAGGTGACTTTATTCTTGTTCCGTAGATCATTTAGTATACTTTCCCAAGGAGTTGAATGCCAGTGCTGAAATTTTGGGTTTATATCAAATTGCTCAATTATTTAATTTGATTGCCTTGATACTTTGCTTAGCTGCTAAGAACATGTGACTAATAAGAAACTGAAGAGGTAGTATTCAAGGCTAATTGCACTGTAGAAAGATTGGGTTTTGCTTTACCAAGAATTGATAGTGAAACAGTGTTAGTTCAACAAAATTACTTTGACCTCCTCATGATTTGAGAGATCTATGTACTGGCGAAGTTTTGCTCTGTCAGGCTCAGCAATTCACTTGGCTAATTGTTATTTTGGTCAAATCCTCTTAATAGCCTGTTAGATTTTGGCATATTAAGGAACAAATTCCTCAACCGTATATGTTATTTGTAGGGCTGTATTTTTTCAATGCTATGCATATTGCATAATTGTTGTTTCTTCTAATATAAAATGGATAAACGCTTTTCATGTCGGTTGTTGAAATTGCATTGCCTGTTGACTTCTACACAAGAGCCTGACATATCTGACAACTTGCTGCAATTAATTGAACTTAGTGGAAACTATAATATAGTGAAAATGGTTATAAAGTCAAAATTGGAAGTTTGTGGGGTTGAGATTCTGATTATTTAAACCTCAAGTTGTGGAATGAGAACTTGAAAATTGCGATCCTGATGTCAGCTTGCAGAGTTTGCTGATTTAAATATATACTGTTAGCTCTTCTAGATTGTTCCTTAATTTGGAAGGATTTAGTTTTGGAAACCTGTGCTGTTGTCCTGAAGGTGCTTACTAAAGCACTAAAAAACGTATCTTAATTGTTACAAAGTTTAGTATATGAACATTGCTCTTATGGTGTTGTAACGGAGATTTTAAAAAAAGATATACAAGTGGCTACTGAAAGTTTTGAACCTATGCCAAAGTACTCCATGATCTGTGGTCAAACAAATGAGGTAAGCTAGTGTCCTGTGTATATGTAATAGCCGAAATCCGAATACCATTTATGCCTGAAAAAATGAAATGGATTAATAGACATGGTAGTGTTTTGTTTGTGCAGATTGTGCACTTGCTACTCAAGCACAACGAAACAGACATAAAAGCTGTCAATAAGACCGGTGAAACTGCATTTGATACTGCTGAGAAAACTGGACACCCAGATATTGCAGAAATTTTGCAGGAACATGGGGTTCAGAGTGCCAAATTTATTAAGCCACAAGCAACAAATCCTGCAAGAGAATTGAAACAAACTGTGAGTGACATAAGACATGAAGTTCACAACCAGTTGGAACACACCCGTCAAACTCGCAGGCGAGTGCAAGGCATTGCTAAACGCGTTAACAAAATGCATGCAGAAGGTCTTAACAATGCCATCAACTCGACAACTGTTGTAGCCGTCCTCATTGCCACAGTAGCCTTTGCTGCAATCTTCACTGTCCCTGGCCAATATGTCGATGATGTGAATGATATTCCCCCAGGACAATTCCTTGGGGAAGCAAATATTGCTCCAAAAGCTCCATTTATAATATTCTTCATCTTCGATTCTATTGCTCTCTTCATTTCTCTAGCTGTTGTGGTGGTGCAAACATCAGTTGTTGCAATAGAAAGCAAGGCAAAGAAGCAGATGATGGCGATTATTAACAAGTTGATGTGGATAGCTTGTGCACTTATATCAGTAGCATTCTTGGCTCTGTCATTTATTGTGGTGGGAAAACATGAGAAATGGTTGGCAATTAGTGTTACAATCGTAGGAGCAAGTATAATGGTTACAACTCTAGGAACAATGTGTTACTGGGTAATAAAGCATCGGATTGAAGCCTCAAATATGAGGAGCATACGAAGATCATCATTCGGAAGCTGGTCTCGTTCACTTTCAATGTCAATGATGTCAGATACAGATATCTTAAACAATGAATATAAGAAAATGTATGCAATTTAATACTTCCCATATGTGATCTTCATTTTGCATACTGCATCTTTCATTTTTTTTAATCTTTTTATAAAGTTGACTTCTAAATCTATCGGCTTCAAGAGTGGTTAGGCTCGTCCTTCTAAATCTTTCTCTTTAGTTCAATTTAGTTTAATTTGTTAAAAATTTTAACTTATTCAATTTTTAATTTTTTAAACCCAACCAATCAACGCTCACACCAACCGGCAGTAAGTAGAGTGATGTCAAAATTGTAATGACCTTTGTCCCCAAAGGTCCATTTAGCCAATTCACTACATTGTAATGGGTTACTTATCAAATGAGTGGGATTTCACCTTTCAAGTTTCATGTCAATCTTTTGTCCACCTATGTCTACATGCAAAGGATGTAAAATTTTCTCTTGTGGGATCCATGTTAGATACGGCCATAATATGGTCTTCTGGAGGAGTAATTATATAATATATTCGTGATTTCATTTAAAATATCTTACTTAAAATGGTAAATTAATATATATATATATATATATATATATATATATATATATATAAAAGTGAATTTTATAAAATTATAACTACTAAATAATTATCAAGTAATTTTTGTTTTTTTAAAATTTAACATTTAAATTTATATATGTATTAAATTTTTATTGGCTTATCATTTTATGTAATATGCCCATATTGAATAATAACTTTATAATATAATTTCTCCCTGTAGAGGATAGTTGGGGTCACTCGAGCTCGCAAAACAGTGCTTTGGACTCAAAATATTCTGTTTTGGTACATATAATTAATTGATCAAGGCGAGCATGGCGGGTGGCGGCGGTGGTGTGTATGAGGTTGCTTCTCTTATTTCCCTAGGATTTTAGGAGAGGGATTGGTTTGGTTTGATTTGATCAGAACGGATATGGGTCGATTTGATTAAATATGAGTTTAGATTAATTTGTTTAGATGGATTAGACTTGCTGTTGGCCTTGTATTTGAGGATAATAACTGATAGGGTTTTTGTGGGTATTCGATCTGATTGCATCTTATTAGCACAGGTTCGAGTTTGAAAAATGATATCTGTGATAGTTCAAACTAGGTTCGAATTTATATGTTGGATATCCATTTTTTAATTCGTTTATATAAATACTTAATTAAATATAAAATATATATTTTTTCATAATAATATTTATAAATTTTTATATATTTTATTTTAAATAAAATATAATTTAAATATTTTATAGAATTATTAAATTTTTAAAACAAAAATTATAAATAAAAAAATATTTTTTTTATGTAGATTATGAATTAAAATATATAAAATTAAATGGATTTAGATATTTTTTGGATAATAACAATTGGGTTTGAGACGGATTTGAATAGTTAAAAATAAATTTTAATCGATCTTGAAATTGATTCAGATTTTAAAAATATTAATCAAATTAAAATTCAAATAGAATAATTTTTACAAATACCCTACTTTTGCCATTCGTAGTTGTATTAAGTCCTTTGCATTTCTTAGTCATTTGTGTAGATCCAAGGTGTACTCTTTACCCTTTTTAAACTTGAAATGCAAGTTAGCATATTAAAAAAAATAATAATAAAACTCATCAAATTTGATATGTGGAACTTAAATTCTAAAGTATATGATTAAAATTTTTAACTATTAATAACTTGATACATGGCAAATAAAATTTTAAAATTAAATACAAACAAAAATTATAAAATTAATTTTAAATATTTAAATTAATTTTTTATCATGTTATAATTTAAATTATTATAATTTATTAAAGTTAATAATAAAACAATGTGAGAGTATTAATTAAGTAGCAATGGTGGGTATAATTTAATGATAGCGGCATATATATTAATTTGTTTCCCATAGCTCCCAAGAAGAAAATTCCACCTTCTCCTTTGCATGAATCTATTGCTTCTTTCCCTAATTCCAAGCTTTATGAATTTTGTGTTTTCTTATCACTCACGATACTGACATTATATTTGTCCATAAGATTATTATGGATTCCTGATGCACCTACTTTCTCTCCCACAAAATATAACACCCACTGCTCTTAAATTTAGAAAATAATTGTAATTATTTATCTATGGGAAGCTCTATTTTTAGTCTTCTTAGTGCATGCAATAATTTTTCTGCTTGGCCAATTACATTGGTTTCAAAATTCCTACATCTATTTCAAATTGCATATCCTTAATTCTAAGAGAGCAAATTGCATTTCAGAATAGAAAGGCAGAGTCTCCATTACAAGATTTAAAAACTTTTCGTGTCAATCAGTAGACATGACATTTAGGTGAAATGTTTATGTAGCAAGATTA
Organism: Hevea brasiliensis; assembly: GCF_030052815.1. Lineage (NCBI taxonomy): Eukaryota > Viridiplantae > Streptophyta > Magnoliopsida > Malpighiales > Euphorbiaceae > Hevea > Hevea brasiliensis. The sequence goes on from NW_026615115.1 coordinate 23,912, forward strand.
GGATTTAATGGATAGTACTTAGAATCTATCATTTTATCAAGCTTACTTTGTTGCAATTGAATTTTACTTTCGAAGAAAAAAGTTTAAGCTTCCATTCTCTCTCTCTCTAACTTTTAGAGAGAGAGTTTCTCTCTTTTTTTGCCTTTGTTTATTTGGGAGTTCAATCTCCTTTTCTTTTGCAGGCGGTGTCTGGCTTTCCCTACTCCTTTTTGTTGTGTGGGGGGGGGGAGGGGTTGGGGGTTTGGCGCTTCCTCATCCTTGCGCCATTCGCAGGTCTCACCCTCCCCTCACTTGGTAGGGACTGTAAATAGCTTTTATTTTTAATTCTAAGAGAGCAAATTGTATTTCAGAATAGAAAGGTAGAGTATCCATTACAAGATTTAAAAACTTTTCGTGTCAATCAGTAGACATGACACTTAGGTGAAATATTTATGTAGCAAGATTAGGATTTAATGGATAGTACTAGAATCTATCATTTTATCATGCTTACTTTGTTGCAATTGAATTTTACTTTTGAAGGAAAAAGTTTAAGCTTCCACTCTCTCTCTCTAACTTTTAGAGAGAGAGTTTCTCTCTTTTTTTGCCTTTATTTATTTGGGAGTTCAATCTCCTTTTCTTTTGCAGGCGGTGTCTGGCTTTTCCTACTCCTTTTTGTTGTTTGAGAGGGGGTTGGCGCTTCCTCATCCTTGCCCCATTCTGCAGGTCTCACCCTCCCCTCACTTGGTAGGGACTGTAAATAGCTTTTATTTTATTGTGGTTTTGTAGCATGCAGGTTTGGGGTTGATGGAGAGGGTTTTTTGTAACCTACTTTGTCTTTGTATCAGTGCTTAGCAATGGACACTTCGATTAGTACCTATGATGCAACTGGATAGGGCTTGGCTCTAGGGTTTTGAGTTTTAAGTGTATATGGTACCGTTGGGGACAATCCAAAATGCTTGTTGTTTGCATCTGGTCCCTTAACAGCCTGAGAATGCCAGAAGGGCTCTACCATACCGACTCAAAGAGTCTAGAAGTTTGATTCCTTATAGCTTGATTTGAAGCTTTGCGTCATTGATCCTTTCTTGGGAATCTGTTTTGATCTCTTTTAGACTTCATTCGGTCTTTGTACCGGTGTTTAGTAGCGTAACGTAGTAAAGAATCAACACACAATCAAATCATCAAATAAATAATAAGATTCTAGAATCTTAAGAACACAATAAACAAATTAAAGCACTGCTTTATTTGAAAGAATTTAAATTATGATAATTATGAAATGTTATAAAAAAATTTCTCATAGAAAATAAAGTGTTTATATAGATTTTTACTGAATAAGGAAAAAAAAAACTTCTAATTGAAGTAGGAAAATAAAGCTAAAAAAGAAATAAACATGCCCCCTAGAATTAACTTCTCACACACACGGCCATGTGACTATGTGGCTTGGCCATATTGTCTACTAGATATAGATGGATATTTTTTTTTTTCCAAAGATAAGAGATTCATTGCAAGCCTTTAAATAGGCAAAGAAGATATTACAAAGTTGAATTATGTTCATCAAGCAGACATTTTTTTGCCAAGCAATGAGCTGTCATGTTCCCCATCCTATTGACATGAAGAAAAGTGACATGTTCTAAAGTTACAAATAGTTGCTTAATATCTAGAACTCTGCCTTTGATTGCTAGAAAAGAGTTGACTCCTGAATAGCTTGAATGACAAATAATGCATCTCCCTCGATTAGAGCCTCCTGAAAGTCTTGCACACTGGCTAAAAGGACTACCTTTCCACATGCGGGGGTTTCTAAGATTAATGGATCATTCTGACTCGAAAAGCGTTTGCACAACCAACCCAAAGATCGACCAACTGAGTCCCTTGTTATCACTGCGATCGAACCACAATTGTTGGACTTATCAATATCTCCATAAAAATTAATTTTAATGGTACCTTAAGGAGGTCTTGTCCAAGTTATAGGATGTTGATGATTTGCCATTTGTGGCCTTATAATTGTATCTGAAGCAGAATTGAAATCTTCCAAGTAAGATAAGGCTGAAGAAATGATCTTCTGATGAGAAAGAAAACGGTTCCTAAAAACCAAGTGGTTTCAACCTTTTCAAATACTCCACAAAAGGAAAACCATTAAAACTACATGATTGTGATTTTGACTAAAGGACTACAAGGTTGAACAAAGTTTCAACCAAATTTCAGAAGGAGTTGACCCATTCAACAAGGAAGACTAAAGCAACTAAGGCGAGTAAAGCCAAACATGAGCTGCTCTTGGACACCGAAGAAAGAGGTGAGTAATTGTCTCAGATTTGCCATAGAAGTTGCACTCTCTCAGGCAAGAAGGCTGAATGTTATTAATTTGATTATTTGTTGGAAGTCTCCCTTTTAAAAATTTTCCACATGAAGACTATAAGTTTTGGAGGCAAATTAAGATTCCAGAATTCTCGCCAAAGGGCAGAATGGAAGTTATCTGAATTAGGACCTAGTCCTGCATGACTTAAAGATATTTGAGTGCTAAGAATCTTTTAAGCAATGCAGTACTCAGATTTGACTGTATATAGACTAGACTGGGTGAAATGCTAAACCAAGTTATCTTGTCGACGAAACAAGCTACTAGGAATGGATAGAATATTCCTAACCTTTTCTTCCAAAAAAACTGCTCTCAAATTTTGGGCATTCCAAGCCTGTGAATTGTCATTAACCAACTGAGAGGTCCAAATGATTGATGGGTCTGTATTTTCTTTAACCCGTAGTGGATTAAGAAAGGAGTTTGGAATCCATTTATCAAATTTACAAAGAATAGAATCTCTATCATTAAAATTATATCTCACACTTTCTTCTAAAACTCTCCTCCCCCATAGGATGCTTTGCCATGCCCATGAAGGGTTAGAACCTTGTCTTGCTTGCACGAAAAAAGAAAAAGGAAAATATCTTTCTTTAAGAACTCTAGCAATCAAAGAGTTGGGATTGGATAAAATCCTCTAATCTGGTTTGGCTGGGAGAACCATATTAAACATTTCCGAGTCGCAAAAACCTAAACCTTGACAAATTTTTCTCTCAGGAAATCCAATGAATCCTCTTCTCTTAATCTTTTCGGCCCCAGCAGAAATTAGCAATCATACTGCTAATAGAAGCACAAAGGGATGAAGGCAGACAAAAGCACGTCATAGTGTATACTGGAATGGCTAAAGCCTTAATTGGCGCTTCCTCATCCTTGCCCCATTCGCAGGTCTCACCCTCCCCTCACTTGGTAGGGACTGTAAATAGCTTTTATTTTATTGTGGTTTTGTAGCATGCAGGTTTGGGGTTGATGGAGAGGGTTTTTTGTAACCTACTTTGTCTTTGTATCAGTGCTTAGCAATGGACACTTCGATTAGTACCTATGATGCAACTGGATAGGGCTTGGCTCTAGGGTTTTGAGTTTTAAGTGTATATGGTACCGTTGGGGACAATCCAAAATGCTTGTTGTTTGCATCTGGTCCCTTAACAGCCTGAGAATGCCAGAAGGGCTCTACCATACCGACTCAAAGAGTCTAGAAGTTTGATTCCTTATAGCTTGATTTGAAGCTTTGCGTCATTGATCCTTTCTTGGGGAATCTGTTTTGATCTCTTTTAGACTTCATTTGGTCTTTGTACCGGTGTTTAGTAGCGTAACGTAGTAAAGAATCAACACACAATCAAATCATCAAATAAATAATAAGATTCTAGAATCTTAAGAACACAATAAACAAATTAAAGCACTGCTTTATTTGAAAGAATTTAAATTATGATAATTATGAAATGTTATAAAAAAATTTCTCATAGAAAATAAAGTGTTTATATAGATTTTTACTGAATAAGGAAAAAAAAAACTTCTAATTGAAGTAGGAAAATAAAGCTAAAAAAGAAATAAACATGCCCCCTAGAATTAACTTCTCACACACACGGCCATGTGACTATGTGGCTTGGCCATATTGTCTACTAGATATAGATGGATATTTTTTTTTTTCCAAAGATAAGAGATTCATTGCAAGCCTTTAAATAGGCAAAGAAGATATTACAAAGTTGAATTATGTTCATCAAGCAGACATTTTTTTGCCAAGCAATGAGCTGTCATGTTCCCCATCCTATTGACATGAAGAAAAGTGACATGTTCTAAAGTTACAAATAGTTGCTTAATATCTAGAACTCTGCCTTTGATTGCTAGAAAAAGAGTTGACTCCTGAATAGCTTGAATGACAAATAATGCATCTCCCTCGATTAGAGCCTCCTGAAAGTCTTGCACACTGGCTAAAAGGACTACCTTTCCACATGCGGGGGTTTCTAAGATTAATGGATCATTCTGACTCGAAAAGCGTTTGCACAACCAACCCAAAGATCGACCAACTGAGTCCCTTGTTATCACTGCGATCGAACCACAATTGTTGGACTTATCAATATCTCCATAAAAATTAATTTTAATGGTACCTTAAGGAGGTCTTGTCCAAGTTATAGGATGTTGATGATTTGCCATTTGTGGCCTTATAATTGTATCTGAAGCAGAATTGAAATCTTCCAAGTAAGATAAGGCTGAAGAAATGATCTTCTGATGAGAAAGAAAACGGTTCCTAAAAACCAAGTGGTTTCAACCTTTTCAAATACTCCACAAAAGGAAAACCATTAAAACTACATGATTGTGATTTTGACTAAAGGACTACAAGGTTGAACAAAGTTTCAACCAAATTTCAGAAGGAGTTGACCCATTCAACAAGGAAGACTAAAGCAACTAAGGCGAGTAAAGCCAAACATGAGCTGCTCTTGGACACCGAAGAAAGAGGTGAGTAATTGTCTCAGATTTGCCATAGAAGTTGCACTCTCTCAGGCAAGAAGGCTGAATGTTATTAATTTGATTATTTGTTGGAAGTCTCCTTTTAAAAATTTTCCACATGAAGACTATAAGTTTTGGAGGCAAATTAAGATTCCAGAATTCTCGCCAAAGGGCAGAATGGAAGTTATCTGAATTAGGACCTAGTCCTGCATGACTTAAAGATATTTGAGTGCTAAGAATCTTTTAAGCAATGCAGTACTCAGATTTGACTGTATATAGACTAGACTGGGTGAAATGCTAAACCAAGTTATCTTGTCGACGAAACAAGCTACTAGGAATGGATAGAATATTCCTAACCTTTTCTTCCAAAAAAACTGCTCTCAAATTTTGGGCATTCCAAGCCTGTGAATTGTCATTAACCAACTGAGAGGTCCAAATGATTGATGGGTCTGTATTTTCTTTAACCCGTAGTGGATTAAGAAAGGAGTTTGGAATCCATTTATCAAATTTACAAAGAATAGAATCTCTATCATTAAAATTATATCTCACACTTTCTTCTAAAACTCTCCTCCCCCATAGGATGCTTTGCCATGCCCATGAAGGGTTAGAACCTTGTCTTGCTTGCACGAAAAAAGAAAAAGGAAAATATCTTTCTTTAAGAACTCTAGCAATCAAAGAGTTGGGATTGGATAAAATCCTCTAATCTGGTTTGGCTGGGAGAACCATATTAAACATTTCCGAGTCGCAAAAACCTAAACCTTGACAAATTTTTCTCTCAGGAAATCCAATGAATCCTCTTCTCTTAATCTTTTCGGCCCCAGCAGAAATTAGCAATCATACTGCTAATAGAAGCACAAAGGGATGAAGGCAGACAAAAGCACGTCATAGTGTATACTGGAATGGCTAAAGCCTTAATTAGAACCTCTTTCCTCCCTTGTGAGAACAGCTTCTCCTTCCAACCTACAATTTTACTCTAAATTTTTAACTTAAAAGCCTGAAAAGTTTGAAATTTTGATCTAAAGATTACTGCAGGTAAACCAAGAAACTTATCTTGACCCCGAACATTTTGCACACAATGCAAGGAAGAGACACGACCGTGTATTCAGCCTATCTGGCCGTGTCAGCCTCCAGATTCTGATGACCTCTTAGACAGCTGCGCCATGTAGTTGCCAAAATTCACACGGCCTGGCTATGTTGCTTTCTGTATCTTAAGTCTTTTGCTTTGATGTCTCATTAGAAAAATGCACAATCTTAGCCGCGACGGTGGGACTGCAGCCACGTGACCCACTGGATGCTGTGTGAGTCATTTAGTGAAATAATTTTAGGGAAAGCAAAGGTATGTAACCTATTCAAGTTTCTTTCATATAAAACCTTATTCAGTAATTAAAATCTTAAGTTTATAATCATACAATATGTCATTATATATATATATATATATATATATATATATATATATATAAAATTCCATTTTGAAAAATTTTTCTTATAATTTTAAAGCATTTAATCATAATACATTTGTAAAGACACTCTATATTTAAATATTGTATTAATGAATTCACTGTTAATTTGATATAGAAAAGAAATCATAAAATGAATATTTTTATTTTTTTATTATTTATATTTTCTATGATTTAAGTTTATAAAATAGAGATTAAATTTTAAATTTCATTTTAGTATATTTATTTTTATGATTTTTATTTAGATTATTATAGACATATAAAAGTACATTATTCATTTATTTATAACTTTACAGACTCACGTAACGTTTTTTAAGAAATAAAATTCAAATTTGAAGAAAATAATTTATTTTGGTATTTATATTTTAGAGATGAATTTTATTGTAGATGTGTATGATGAAAATTATTTATTTATCTTTGATTTCTATCATTCATAAATATTTTTAATAATATATCTATAAAAAATAATTAATAATATTTTCTTTTATATTTTTATTTTGAGGTTAATTTTTTCTACGTGTTACTCAATTTTGGTGTTTGTTATACTTCCGTCTCTTAATTTAAAAAGCGTTACATAAAAGTTTTTTATGCCAGAATCTCATCATATTTCCGATCAGATACGTGGTAACATCACGTTGTAAATAAAAAGAAATTAAAGAAACTAAAATACCATATATGAAATTTATATTAGTCTCTTTCCTTCAACCTCTATTTTATGTCTATTAATCTTACTTAAAAGTTTAAAAGTTATATTCCTACTTAAAATATCCACAGTAATTGGAATTATATAATTTCATATTTCTTTTTATTTTACATATCAAATTTGTTAGAAATATGGTAGAATTCTAATATAAGAGGCTTTTATGTAATGTTTTTATAAATTGAGTAACTTTTACGAAATATTTTTTAAGTTGAAAGATTTTATAATAATAAAATAAAAATAAAAGACGAAAATGCAACAAATTATAAAGTTGAAAGACCATATTGAAAATTAGCCTTTATTTTAGTGTTATTTGACATTATGTTTGAAGGTCTAAAATTATTTTTCTGAATAAAAGTATTATTTTAGATGCTGTTAAAAAAATTTTAAAAAATAGATTTTATTATTTTAATATTATTATTATTATTAAAATTTATTAAATTTAATTTTAAATTATTTTTTAATACTTTTTAATTAATATAACTAAAAAAGTGATTTTTTTGGGGAACAGTCTCGATCATGTTACCAAACAAGCCCTTAAATGGGACCCATTCCACTTTTGTCCCCAAATAACTTCCTTGTCTGGGCTAGAATTCTTGTGGCGTTAGCCCATTAACATTATCGACGAAGATTGTGGCCCATTAATTGCTTGCAGTGAGAACTGCTCCGAGTCCGAGCACACTGTTCATCTCATCACTTTGGGATCAAAGTTTGAAGGCACTGTAAACGACGCAGAAAATCTCTGCGTCTTTGATCAAACAAGAATTGAAGAAGAGAGAGGGCTCAAATATGGACGCTGAATTGCTGGAATTGCAGAGACAATTCGAGTTCGCGCAGCAAGCGAAATCGAGCATCCGATTATCTGATAGAAACGTCGTCGAATTGGTTCAAAAGCTCCAGGAGCTTCACATCATCGATTTCGACCTTCTTCACACCGTCTCCGGCAAAGAATATATCACTCCCGTATTCCCTCTTTCTCTCTCTCTTTTTTCTTTCTCTACACAATCACCAAAACCTGTCAATTTCTTCGTTTGGTTCCCGTGAAAATGAATGAAAACGCAGGGAAGGAGAACTTATTTTTAATTTTCATTGTCAACTCAGCTCTATAGTATTGGATTTAGCTCAGTGGGATTCCAGATGTAATAAGTAATGAAAGATAAGCTGTTTACGGTTTCTTTTTTTTTTTTTTACTCATTTTCTCGGTAACCAAACAGAGTACTAAATTTTTAGTTTTTACTTTTTTGTTACCATTGAAATGTTTTTTTTTTTGTAAGTAATAATCATTTATATGATACTTGTTCACCATGGCATCTGAGATGAATGTGATGATTGTGGTACTTTAGGAGCAACTCAGGCATGAGATGGCGGCGGAGATCAATAAATCTGGGCGTGTTTCATTGATAGATCTTGCAGATGTTACTGGCGTTGATTTATATCATGTTGAAAAGCAAGCTCAACAAGTAGTTTCAGAAAATCGGGGGCTTATGCTGATTCAAGGAGAAATTATATCAGAGTCTTATTGGGATAACGTTGCAGAAGAAATCAACGAGAGGCTTCAAGAGTGTAGTCAAATTGCTTTGGCAGAACTTGCTACGCAGTTGAATGTTGGATCAGAATTCGTGGCTTCTATGTTGGAAGCCCGCCTTGGAACTTTGGTAAATTGCAACCTTTGTTCAATCTGATTTTTGCATCATAAAAGAATAAATTATGACATAAAATTGTTTTGGAGTTTAGGTGAAAGGTAGGCTTGAAGGCGGGCAGTTGTATACACCAGCTTATGTTGCTCGTGTTAGTGCCATGGTTCGTGGTGCTGCGAGGGGTATCACAGTTCCTACAAATTTGTCAGTCTTATGGGGAACTTTACAGCATTTGTTGCATGAAATGGATGGAGCCAGTGGTGTCGCTGTTGAAAGTTCATTTTTTCAGTCCATTTTTAATGGATTAGTGAAGGAAGGCGAGGTTCTTGGATCACTCCGTGCAGGAGTTCATTGGACCCCAACTGTACGATATGTAATCTTTTACATGGTTTCATTTTGTTTGGGCTGAGATTCATCTTATTGGAAGGAAAAGTTTTCATAGTCTTTGATGTAAATTGCAGTGAATCACTTATTTGAGTTTCCACTGTTGGATTAAAAAGTTGTTATTTGATGTTATTAATTTTTCAACAAAATCTTCCTATTAATTTTAACAAAATGAGAGTATTATTTACTGAATAGGTTTTTTTTTTATTTTTTTTACTGTAGAGGTACGCACATGTTGTTAGAATTCAGCTAGAATTGTTTTTATTAAGAACGTGATAAGAAAGTCTTGCATTTTAGAGACTGCCCTTTTGCTTTGGTGCTTGTATATTTCATTCACTAGACTAGATATCATTGATGGATGACAATTGTGATCTGCATGAAGGCTTCACATATTACCAATGTATATATAATTTGCCCTGATTTACATCGGTCATAAAAGCTTTAGAAAGAATTTAGGGCTGGGATAGTGTATCAATGAACTGGATGCTTTAATTTTCATGTGCTGATTGTATTGCCTTAAATTGCAAGGGCTTATTCTTAAATGTTGAGCAATTGTGCAACAGGTCTTTGCAACTGCTCAAAAGGAGTGTGTAGATTCCTTCTTTTCACAGGTTTGAGGCCCAGTACTGATAACTATATTTATGTTTGTAGTGCAGTTTACTATTTTAACAAGGACTAGGGGCACTGTATTCCACCATATTCTTATCCTTCTGAATTTTTTATTGTTTCCACTTTGCTGCAGAATTCTTTTATCAGTTATGACACTCTGAACAAACTTGGAATTTCCCAGCCTGTTCAGTTCTTGCTGGTATTTTATTGAGATCATGTTGATTTTATATTTCTGAAGTTTGGATTCTTTTTCCTTCTAAGGTCATTGGATTTATGTGAAGCATGACTGTTTACTTGACAATTCTTCTCTGATTGTATGATTAAAATGGTGGTCCTGCACTTCAATTTAGTCCAGGTATCCTGAAGGTCTTCCTATGATTACTGCATTTGCTCACCCCTCCTTGATTGAGATGTTGGATTCTGCTGTTGAGGATGCGATTGAGCGTGGTAGCTGGTAAGGGCGATGGTTAATTTTTTTCGTTTCCTCTTTCTTGTGGACAATGATGAATGGATTTCTTTTTCTTTACTCTTTGTTGTTCTCCAAAATTACTGCCTTGATATCATAATTTCTTGTATGGTGCATTTTGCATTTGATGGCTTTCAATATTACTATAACCATAGTTGTCAAAGGCATGCCTTAGGCCCAAGGGTCTACACCTCTGAACTTCAAAGGCTTTGATACTCCGACTCTTCATTTTGCTTAGCCGTAACCATGTCGAGATGACAAGACACAGGGCACAACATGGAATATGTCTCAGACACATATTCATGCAATCGGACACTGGAGTGACAAAAATCTCTCAAGATGAAAAGTATATTGAATTAAAGGATAGGTAAAAAAAAAAAAGTTAAAAGGAGAATGCAACATTGAATTAAAGATAGGCACAAAGGAAGTTAAAAAAAATATTGAATATTTCGAGAATCCAATGGTTGCATATCACAATTTTAATTGTGGTTGACTCTTTTTGGATAGATTACTTCAACCCATTCGGCCTACATAACATATCCAAGCATCTGTGTCTAAATTTAGATCCATATTCCCATATTTTTCTATTTAGAAAGTTCACAAGTCTGACACACGAATATGTACCCATTTCCGGCAACTGTGCTAGAGTTTGAATAACATAGCTCAAAGGCGGTCGCTGTTACTAAGGCGCACACCTACTGGCCAAGGCAAGCTCCTTAGTGGAGGCCCAAGGCCCAAAAAAGGCATGCCTCATAAACCTTCACCTCCAGCAATCCTTCTTGTACATAAATACCACCATCACCAGACTCAAAATGTTCCGATCTATCAGAATCTAGCATTGACAAGCTAGAAACTCAGTGGAATTTCCATCTTTGTCACCAGGATAAGGCCCAAAAAATGCATGCCTCATAAACCTTCACCTCCAGCAATCCTTCTTGTACATAAATACCACCATCACCAGACTCAAAATGTTCTAATCTATCAGAATCTAGCATTGACAAGCTGGAAACTCGGTGGAATTTCCATCTTTGTCACCAGGATAAGGCCTAAAAAATGCATGCCTCATAAACCTTAACTCGATGGAATTTCCATCTTTGTCACTAGGATCTTGTTGGAAGTTGGAACACTGCTCCCTAAGTAGCTTGCAGCTGGTCTTTCCATTTCCAGGGTGTATGTGCCTTAAGTCTCTCTTCTCTCTGCCTTGTTTGGATCTTCCTTGTTTATCTCTCCTCTTACCCTTGGCTGCAGCTTCGCTTTGAATTTCTGATCCTGTTTTTTCATAAATCGTAAAACTTAACACAAATTCCGCCTAAATAGTTTGCGCTTAGCCGGTCCCAAGTCCGGATAAAGGAGGAGGGTTGCGGTAGGTGACAACCAGCATAAAAATTTCGTCACTTCTTATGATATGGATTCAAATAATATAAACGTTGGGGCATCCTCTATTAACAAGGCGCTACATCGGAGCCTGAGTGTAATGAGAAATATGCAAGGTTGTAGGGCGTTCACCGAAAACGAAGCGCCATGCCGGCGCCCGGGTGTGGTATTAAGTGAGTAAGGGTTCCTACATCATAGACGGGTGTGGGTAAAGAAGTTAGTCCATAGGATAGATAGTAGAACAGATAGTGAAATAGAATATAAGATAGACATAGAAAACAACAGAAGATATTATAGAAGGTGACCAATTAGGGAGGATCAGGATAGGAGGAGGATCAGGGTCGGCACTTGAAATGTTGGATCACTTACAAGAAAATTAATGGAGCTTATGGATACCTTGGAAAGGAAAAGGGTGAATATTGCTTGCATTCAGGAGATTAAATGGGTAGGAGAGAAAAGTAAGGAAGTGGGTGATTCAGGGTACAAATTGTGGTTTACCGGAAAGGAGAGAAACAAGAACGGAGTGGGCAAAATCATAGACAGGATATTGAAAGATGCAGTAATAGCTGTGAAAAGAGTAGGAGATAGAATTATACTAGTAAAGCTAGTACTAGAAGGAAAAACTATAAATATAGTTAGTGCTTATGCACCACAAATAGGACTAGACAATGAGAGTAAACAAAAGTTTTTGGAAGATATGGATGATTTAATGCAAAGCATACCAAATGAAGAGAATGTTTTCATTAGTGGAGATTTGAATGGACATGTAGGAAGTGATAGACAAGATTATGAGAATGTTCACGAAGGTTTTGATTTTGGCAGTCGAAATGAGGAGGGAAAAAGCATCCTGGATTTCGCTATGGCATACGACTTAATACTAGCAAATACCTACTTTATAAAAAGAGAGTCACATTTAGTGACTTTCAAAAGTGGGCAATATATAAGCCAAATCGGCTTCCTCTTAATCAGGAAGACAAATAGAGCTCTATGCAAGGATTGCAAGGTCATTCCAGGAGAGGTTTTAACAAGTCAACATCGGTTGATGGTCTTGGATGTCAAGTTTAGGAACAATTCAAGTAAGGTCAGAAGAAATAGTATAGCTCAAATAAAGTGGTGGGAGTTCAAAGGAGTAAAGCAAGTGAAGTTCAAAAATGAGCTTCTCGAGTCCAAAGTATGAAAGTTGGGTATGGAGGCTAATGATATGTGGATACAGATAGCATCAAAGATTAGAGAAGTAGCTAGAGAAGTAACTAGAAAAGTACTTGGAGAGTCTAAAGGACATGGACCACCCTCAAAAGAGAGATGGTGGTGGAATTAGGAAGTACAAAAGGCAGTGAAGAGAAAAAGGGAATGGTATAAGAAATTACCTAAATGTGATAATAATGAGGCATATGAACAGTATAAGATAGCAAAGAAAGAGGCAAAAAAGGCAGTTAGTCAAGCAAGAGCACAGGCCTTTGAAAAGTTATATGAGAAACTTGGAACTAAAGAAGGGGAGAAAGATATTTATAGATTAGCAAGGAGGAGAGAAAGGAAATGACAAGATCTTAATCAAGTTAGGTGCATTAAGGATAAAGAAGGAAAAGTGTTGGTGAAAGATGAGGACATTAAAGAAAGATAGAGAAATTATTTTAATGATCTCTTTAATAATAGTCAAAATGGTAATAGCGTGAATATAGACTATAGAACAATAGAAAAGAATGTGAATTATACTAGAAGGATTAGATCTTTAGAAGTAAAGGAAGCACTTAAGAGAATGAAAGTGAGTAAAGCCTGTGGACCTGATGAAATACCAATTGAAGTGTGGAAGTGTTTGGGAGATATGAGAGTGGCATGGTTAACTAAATTATTTAATAAGATTCTAAACTCAAAGAAAATGCCTGATGAATGGAGGAGTATTTTAGTACCTATTTTTAAAAATAAGGGAGACATATAGAGTTGCTCAAATTATAGGGGAATTAAACTCATGAGTCATACTATGAAGTTGTGGGAGAGAGTTGTGGGAGCATCGACTACGTCATGATACTTCTATCTCTCTTAATCAATTTGGTTTCATGCCCGGTTGTTCAACTATGGAAGCGATCTTTCTCATTAGAAGCTTTATGGAGAAATATAAAGATATGAAAAAAGATCTACACATGGTTTTTATTGATTTGGAGAAGGTTTAGGATAGTGTTCCAAGAGATGTCTTATGGAATGTGTTAGAACAAAAGAGGGTATCTATTAGGTACATACAAATGTTAAAAGATATCTATGAAGGAGCAACTACTATTGTGCGTATAATGAGAGGGGACACAAGAGATTTTCTGATCTCAATTGGAGTACACCAAGAATCAGCCATAAGCCCTTACATTTTTACATTAGTTTTAGATGAATTGACGAAACATATACAAGAGAGTATTCCTTGGTGCATGATGTTTGCGGATGATATTGTTTTGATAGATGAGACACGAGGAGTCAATAGAAAGCTAGAGCTTTGGAGAAGTACTCTAGAGTCAAAGGGTTTTAAGTTAAGTAGAACGAAAACAGAATACATGCATTGCAAGTTCAGTGAAGGCCAAACGGATGATAGGGAAGAAGTTAGTTTGAATGGAGTTGTATTGTCCCAAAGTAATCAATTTAAATATCTAGGCTCAGTCCTTCAAGTAGATGGGGGATGTGAGGAGGATGTTAGTCATAGGATTAAAGCCGGATGGTTGAAGTGGAGACGTGTCACGGGAGTTTTATGTGATCGTAAGATTCCCAATAAGTTGAAAGGAAAATTTTACCGTACAGCCATACGACCGGCTATGTTATATGGTAGTGAGTGTTGGGCATTGAAAGAGTCGTATGCGTCTAAGATAAGAGTTGCAGAGATGAGAATATTAAGGTGGATGAGTGGCCATACTAGACTAGATAAAGTCCGTAATGAGTGTATTAGAGAAAAGGTGGGAGTGGTGCCAATTGAAGATAAGTTGAGGGAATGAAGATTGAGGTGGTTTGGTCATGTGAAGCGTAGACATACGGAGACTCCAGTTAGACAAGTAGAGCACATTAGGTTAAAGGATAGAAAGAAAAAAATGGGTAGACCTAAATTGACTTGGAGGAGAGTAGTACAACATGACCTAGAAGTATTACATATTTCTGAGGATTTAACTCAAAATCGTTTAAAGTGGAGAAAACGGATCCATATAGCCAACCCCAAATTTTTGGGATAAAGGCTTAGTTGAGTTGAGTTGAGTTGAGTTGTAAAACTTAACACACTTCTAAGTCCCTCTGTTCTCTATTCTTGAAATATTTTATTTTATTTTTTCAAATTTTGAGTGTATGTTCAATTTGTTCAAGGTGGCTAATTTGTTTTATGTTCAATTTTTTTCTTGGTGACTAATTTGTTTACTTAAGATCTATGCTATGGAAATTGTTAAATTCTTTCAATTTGTTTAGATAGAATTAATTTCTTTATTTTTTTTTTCTGAAGGTTGAGTATTAATTCATAAAATATGTTATGAAATTAAGTAATATTGAACTTCTATGGAATTTTTTTTGCACTTTGTGTCACTCAGGTGCACACTTGCACCTTGCAACTAGGCTCCTTGTTGTGTTTTGTGCCTTTTAACAACTATGGCTATAATTTTTTTTTTTTTCTAATTTGAACAATAGTTAAGCATGATAAAGTTATAACTTTATCTCTAGCTCATACAATAAGGGTTATCCTCGTCATTGTAATTGTACTTGTACTTAGACAGGGACATCAGTACATCGCATTGAAATTGTAATTTATAGCTCCTGACGGGCCATATTTGATGGTGGAAAGTTAGGGACAAAATATGTTTTTAGTTTAACATTTCATTTTCTTTATTTTTCTGATTTCTGAAATAGTTAACCTATTTACTTGTTTAATGATAGAATTTTCTTTATTTTTCTTGTACTCTTTGTTGATTATATATTAAATGTGGTATATCTTCTGCTATTACTTACTTATCTGTTGCCACTTCTTTCCTCATTTTTCGCATGTATTATGTTACTTTGTCACGGCTATTGTTATTTTCCTTGTGTGGTCGTTACAACTAATATCAGTCACATTGTTACTTATATATATATAGTCATTGTTATCTAGCTTAACTCTTATTTTCTAAACTGTCTTGATATTTAATGACACACTTCATATTGGTTATCACTGAATGAGCCTGTTTAAGAACTTTAAGAATGTAATTTTTTTGAGCTGTATGTTTTAAGACAGTATTGCTTTGTTACATGATATGATTGGATGGATAATTGCAGGATTGATTCTCTTTCTATATTACCTGCATCCTTCGGATCACAAGATGCGTCTAAGATTTTGTCACTTTGTCCTTCTGTTCAATTAGCCCTCAAGGTGACATTTTTCTATGTCCATAATTGTTCATTTACTAAATCAGGTGAATTATTTATTCAGTTTAGTTGCTTTCTGTTTCCCTTCAGGGTAATAAAGCACTCATCCTGGGAGAGTCATATGTATTCAATAATGGTTTTGTCAAGGTAGTTCTCTTGCCATTTATGTTGGAGTGAAACTTTTGAGCTATGCATATATTTCATATATTTGTATTCATCATTGTTTAGATGTGTGACATGGTGCATATAGGTTATAGTTGCCAGTTGTGTAATTTAGTCCTGTTGTCTTACCAGCTTATTAAGTCAGATTGACCTGGCTCTTTCAGCTGCTGTTTTGAACATAGAGGTTGAAGAGATTTAAAATATCAAGGCAGAGGGGAATCATGGGCTTCAGTGTCCTTTTCTCCATATAATTTGATTGTTTCTCTTTTTATGTTGGAGAGTTTTCTTTGATAAATTTCTTTGTAAATCACTTGAACTTAACTCCTTCCGTCCTTTTTATTTCCCCCAAAAAAAAAAAAAAGAAAAAAAAAAACCTTGTTTCCTTCTATATTTACCAAGATGTGGACCTTTAATAAAAGAAAAGACTGATGAATTCCATTTCTTGATTTCCTCTTTTTTTTTTTTTTTTTTGCTCCAGCACTATCTTGTGGTTATTGAACTAGATTTTTGACAATTAGTTATATCTTTTTGGTATCTCATATGAATTCTGATGCCTGCAACCTTATTTCTATGTGGCCAGTCCATTTATGATTGCATGGAAAAAGAGATGGATGCCTTTAGTCTCTCAGGGTCTTCTGGTGTTGTGCTGAGCGATGACTCAAAATTGGTTAAGGAAGTTAAAGTTAGAAATGATTCCAGCAAATCTAGTGAGGTAAGCAACACTGGTAATGAGAAAAAGAAGAAAAAGGGAAAATCTGCTGGAACAAAAACAGCTGAAAGCATTCCTGATGATGATGACTACGTTCCTGCAAAATCTAAGAAAAACCAAAGGAAGGGCAAGGATGCATCTTCTAATCAAGTGTCAGATACCAAAACAGGAGCTAAAAAGGATTTAGCTAAAGATGACAAAATTAATGTTCCTTCAGAAGAGTGGGTAACGCAAAAGATCCTCACTCTGGTTCCTGATTTTGAAGAGCAAGGTCTGTTGATGTTGATTGTTCTTCCTTTTATTGTAGCCACTTGGCCAATTAGGCATTAGTTTTATTTCCACCTCTGACTGGTGCAATGCTCTTATCTGGCAGGTGTAGAAGATCTGCAGATAATACTTAGACCGTTATCTAACTATATGAGGCCTATGCTTATTAATTATTTGAAAGAGAGAAGGAAGGCGTTATTTACAGAGAATACTGAGAAAATGAAACGGTTGCTTGATAATCTGCAAAAGAGGCTTGATGAGGTTAGCACAACTATTATCGCTAATTATAATTCAGTGTTTTTGGCATCCTCTCAATTTAGTGTTTTGTATTACATGCAGACTGTAGTTTGTACTTCTAATTCTGTTACCTTTTACATGCCAAATCATGTTCTGTCTTTTACCTTTTTGCAGTCTTTCTTAAATATGCAGCTGTATGAAAAAGCACTAGATTTGTTTGAAGATGACCAATCAACTTCAGTGAGTTCTGATGTTTAGCACAAATAACTTTCCCTGGATATGTTAATATTCCAAGAGGTTATTTTATGATAAAATGTGGTAAATCAGGTCTTATCTATGATTTGTAGGTTGTTTTGCACAGGCATTTATTAAGAACAATAGCTGCTTCTATTGCAGATATGCTCTTTCATAACTTGGTAGGGCTTCTGTATAATCCAGCTTGGCTTACCATTGATTTGGTTTTACATTAGGATGTTTCCTTTGAAGGATTGTCTGATGCTTGGAGTTCCTCTTAATGTAGGACATGCACAACAAATTGAAGAATGGAATTGAAGTCGAAGAGTCTCAGAGTTTAGAATCTATCACTCTTAATTCTGCAGAAAGAATTGCTCTTGTATGAAGTATCTACCACCCTATTTTACGTGTTTTGTTAAAAAAGTTTAAATAACGCTCAAAACTGACATATGGTTTTATACAAACCACCCCCCACACCCACCCCCCCCCCCCCCCCCCAAAAAAAAAAAAAATAATAATAATAATAATAATAATAATAATAATCTTGTGCAGGCCAAAAGTTTTCCAGGATCCCTTACAAAGAAAGCTCTTGCAGTTGTGGAAGCTTTGGAAGGGAAGGTCAGTGATTGTGTAAAATGAGAATTTTTCCATTCCTATGATGATTTCATATTAATTGTCCTTCAACACTTTGCTATTCCTTTTTTATTTTTCTTTTTTTTTTTTTTCTCTCCGTGGGGGAGAGAGGGGTGTGGTGGTACAGTGGGTGGTGTGGACGACGAAGGAGAAATAAGTTATTTATTATATTTGAATTTTATTACTTTACAATAATTGATTGGTTTTTTCCTTTGTTAAAATTAATTTAATTTGAGAATTTATATAATAAATTAAAAAATATATTGTTTTATAATTATTTATTTGTAAATTTTTAGTTAAAATGTTGAGTAACTAAATATTAAAATATCTCTTGCTTGTTTTAAATTAGATTTTATATTTTTATATATTAATGAATTATGCATGATTAAAATTTTGTATATTTCATTTAATATATTATTTTATAAAAATTAAAAGTGTTGAAACATGTTGGGTCGTGTCAACTGTCAAATCGTGTTAAATGGGTTATGTCGTATTGAATTAACCCAGTAAGATTTAATATTAATCGTTTCATATTGTGTAACCTGTATAATAAAAGGGTCGTGTTCGTGTTTAGATTTCGACATGATTCATTATTGTGTTGACCATAATTGTGTTCGTGTTTGCATATCCACCAGCTCGAATTGCCACCTCTATTCTAGATTCTGTGGATAGACTCTAGAAAAAAATAGAATATTAGAGGATGCAGCATGGGAACAGTGATCAATAAAAATTCGTGAAGTGGAGATACTGTAATATACTCTCTCCCAAAACTTCCATTTTAGACCAAGCCGCAGATTTTAGTTTGTTTTCCTATGAGAAAATAGTTGTACCATGGTTTTATCCTAGGTCCTTTCAAGATGTGATCTTTGTTGGTTGAACACAATACTATGAGAATTATCAACTAAGCTAGACATCCCGTGCCCTTAGTTATACAACTAGTTCAGGAGATATTTGATATTACATGTCACTTTCATGAGATTTACTGCTATATTCAAATATGATTGTTCTATGTGGCAGCGGGTAGAAGCATTCATGACTTCACTGAGAGAAATGGCAGAGGAAAGGTATTTTTTCTTTTCTTTTCTTTTCTTTGATACGTTTATTATTTTGAGTTCATGGTTTCCATGTAATTTTTTTTTTTTTAACTCGTGTGTATGTGAATTTAAAAATGTGGTGGTAAACTTTTACTTTTTATTCTCTCTTTCCAGTGGCTTACTGTTGAAGAAGCTTGACAAAAAATTGGAAAGAAGTCTTCTGCATTCATATCGCAAGGTATGCCTGAGCTGTTATATATAAAAATGTCAGACTTACTCTCATGAATAGGTTTTACAGAAGGTTCATAAGAATTATAATCTTCTCTTCTTTATATTAATATAGCTGTTGTCAACTTTTCATGAAGCCCTTGTGTTTTCAGCCTAATTGTTGATTATACATAATACAGATGATGACATGCAGTCCATTGTTAGGTTCATTGTTTTCAGCTGCTTATGTGATGAATCTCCGAATCAATTTTTGTCACTATAATCTTGCCTTGATAATTTACTTTCCTATGAGTATTTGATGTACAACTAGAGGGGAAAATTGGTGCCTGATTTTTGTTGTCACTGTCAGGATTTGTCAGCTCAAGTTTCTGCTGAAACTGATCCAGTGACTCTTCTGCCTAAAGTTGTTTCCCTACTCTATATTCAGGTTTTTTTTTTTCATTTGAATTCTGTGCTTGTGA
>NW_026615116.1:0-43209 GCF_030052815.1 Hevea brasiliensis
CTAGGCATCATGCCATGATTGACTGTAAGTGAAAACGATCACTTTCGGTCTCCTCGATGCGATAATGTGGTAATACATGGGGAGAGGCGATTATTGCCATCAAACATCATTTCGGCTACACTAGCCGTAAAAATGATCGAAAAGTGTGAAGCATACTTGGCACATGTGGTAGACACCCAAGTGAGAGTCCACATTGAAAGACATCCCTACGATGCATGACTTTCGGATGTGTTTCTGATGAATTGCAGGATTACCTCCGAAAGAGAAGTGCGATTTGAAATTAATGTTATGCACAGTGTGGAACCAATCTCCATAACACCATACATAATGGCACCATGAGTTGAAGGAGTTGAAGATACAATTGCAAGAACTACTTGAAAAGGGCTTCATCCGCCTAGTGTGTCACCTTGGGGAGCGGCGGTGTTGTTTGTTAAGAAGAAGGATGGTACTCTCGCATGTATAGATTACCTGGCGATTGAATAAGGTTACAAAAAAGAACAGATATCCATTGCCTCACAATGATGGTCTGTTTGATTAATAGTAGGGTTCAGCTATATTCTCCAAAATTGATTTGCGATCTTGTTATAATCAGTTTAAGTTTCAATATCAAAGTATTCAAAAAACAGCTTACAGAAATCGGTATGTCCAATATTATTTTCTAGTAATGCCATTCGGGTTAACAAATGCTCCAGCTGCTTTTAAGGATCTTATGAACACTATCTTCAGACCATATCTTGATCAATTTGTGGTGGTGTTTATTGATGACATTTTGATATATTAGATGAATGCAGAAGAGCATGACAAACATCTACAGTTATCTGCAGACCTTAAAGGAGAAGCAACTATACGCCAAATTGTCAAAGTGTGAGTTTTGGTGAAAGAAATCTCCTTTTGGGACATGTTGTGTCGGTGAAGGGATCAAGGTAGATTCGGCAAGATAGAAGCTATCCTTAATTGGAAACAGCCAGAACATCACGAAATTCGTAGTTTTAGGTTTAGTGGATATTACCGTCGGTTTGTGAAGGGGTTTTCTATGTTATCTTCTCCACTTACCAAGCTGCTTCGGAAAGATGTAAAATTTTAGTAGACAGATAAATGTCAGCAGAGTTTTGATGAGTTGAAGAAGTGTTTGACTGAAGCTCCAGTCCTCACTTTACATACTCCGGGTAAAGAATACACAGTTTATAGTGATGCTTCTCACAATGGGTTAGGCTATGTGCTAATGCAAGATCGGAATGTCATTGCTTATGCATCACGCCATTGAAACCGCATGAGGGGAACTACCCAACACATGATCTGGAGCTAGCAGCTATTGTTTTTGCTCTGAAGATCTAGAGACACTATTTGTATGGGGAGAAATGCTACATTTACACAGATCACAAGAGCTTGAAGTATTTAGGCACCCAAAAGGAATTGAATTTGAGGCAGAGGAGATGGTTAGAACTGATTAAAGATTATGATTGCTTAATAGACTATCAACCAGGAAAGGCAAATGTGGTGGCTGACGCCTTAAGTCGCAAGACTATGGCAAGTCTCAGAGTTTCTCCTTTGTCCACGGTATATGAATTGAAAGCACAACATACCAGTTTAGAGATTGATGATGAGGGACAAACAGTAGTTGCATGGCATGTACAGCCAGTGTTGATTGATCAGATCAGAATGGCTACTCAGAGTGATGAAAAATATCAGAAGCTACTGAAAGAAGTCCACGGGCAAGAAACACGAATTCTCTATGAGAGATGATGGTTTATTACTACATCGAGGGTAGAATGTGCATTCCTAGTGATGTGGAATTGAGGCAGATCATTATGAAGGAAGCATATGAGTCTCCTTTTGCTATGCACCACTGGTGGAACTAAAATGTACGAGAGAAATTTGAAAGAGCATTCTTGGTGGATGGGTATGAAGAGAGATATAGTGAATTTGTTTCCAAATGCCTAACTTCGGCAAGTAAAGCGAACATCAAGTTCATTTGGTTTGTTACATCCTTTGTCATCGATGCAGTGGATTTTGTTACAGGACTTCCAAGGACACAGAGCAGTCATGATGCAGTATGGGTTATAGTTGACAGATTGACCAAGTCTGCTCACTTTTTGCTAGTTCGGATGGACTATAGCCTGAAAAGATTGGCTAGATTGTACATATATGAGATTGTAAAACTGCATGGAGTGCCAGTATCAATTATGTCTGACAGAGATCCTAGGTTCACTTCTAGATTCTGGGGTAGTCTTCAGAGAGCCCTAGGAACTAGATTGAACTTCAGCATAGCATTCTACCCACAGACAGATGGCCAGTCTGAAAGGGTTATTCAGATATTGGAGGATATGCTACGGGCTTGTGTGATTGAATTTGAAGGTAGTTGGGATACACACTTGCCTTTGATTGAGTTTGCTTATAACAACAGCTATCAATCAAGTATTGGGATGCCTCCATATGAAGCTTTGTATGGCAGAAAGTGCAGAACTCCCTTATGTTGGGATGAAGTAGGTGAAAGGAAGATGATTGGGCCAGAAATTGTTCAGCAAACAGAGGAAAAGATCAGATTGATCGGAGAGATAGACTCAAGTGCATCGGAGTCGTCGAATCCTATGTTGATCTGAAGAGAAGAGATATTGAATATGCAGTGGGTGATAAGGTATTCCTCAAAGTTTCTCCTTGGAAGAGAATTGTGAGATTTAGCAAAAAGGGGAAACTGAGTCCTCGTTTCATTAGACCATATGAAGTTCTGGAAAGAGTGGGTCCTTTGGCATATCGGTTGGCATTACCTCCAGAGTTAGCAAGGATACACAATGTCTTCCATGTGTCCATGTTAAGGAGGTACAGATCTGACCCATCTCATGTACTATCGATTGAAGAGATTGAAGTAAATCGGACCTCTCATATGAGAAAGAACCCATAGAAATTACGGCTTATGATGTGAAGCGGTGAGAACAAGCAGTACACTGGTTAAAGTCTTTGTGGAACCATCATTCGGGCGAGGAAGCTATGTGGGAACATGAAGAGGATATGAGAGACAGCACCCACGGCTTTTGAGAGACTAATGCGAGTAAAATTTGAGGCGAAATTTATTTAAGGGAGAATTGTAACACCCCTATGTTCGGTAGTGCGTTCTACTGTTCCGGTGACCAGTGTTGTCCGGACAGCTAGGATGCCTAGAACTACACTTCGATATGAGTGGGGAGACATTAAATAATGAAATACAAGAAAAGAAAATACAAGAAAAACAAAGGGAAAATAATAGCAAAGAAATGTAACCAAATTAAGCGAGCTGAGAACCCTAGCGATGGGTGACCACACCGGGAAGTCACGGCATGGACCGTTGACTAGCCCTGGACCACGAGGAACCCTGGAAAATATTTTTTAGACTTAAAGAGACATCAATTGAAGTATAAATATCATTAGAAATGTCAAAGAAAAATTAAATAATTAGTACAAAGAAAAGTGAGAAATCGAAAAACGGACAAAACCCGGTATTACCGAAAAACCGGGAATGCAACCCGAACAGGGGCATTGTGGTCAATTGACACCCCGAGTTGTCTTTTGACCTAAATGTCCATTAAAAATAAATAATATTACACTTGAAAAATATAATAAAAAATTGAAATTGTGGTACATAATATAAATGTTGAAAGAAATGGGAAATAACTTGAATAATCAAACTTTAACATATAATATTAATTAAATAAACTTTAGTGGAGAGTTAGTGAGAGCCATTTACACCTAAGTGGACAGCCACTTCAAGCAGCACCTTCATCTTCCTCATTCAACTCACCATTGCCGAATTCAAGAACTCCAAAATCCTCCCATGGCCGCCCCCCATTTGCATGCCACACTCCACCCATTTTCAAGTTGAATTTTCCTTACTTGTCTTAAGTAATTTTGATCCCCACCTCATAAGGAAGAAGTAGATACCAAAATCAAGGGAGTTTAGTGAAGATTTAAGAAGCCTCATCCATAGGTAAGTTTGAGTTTTTTATTGTGGCTTTGTTAAAGTTTGTAAGGATGTTATGGGTGTTTGATTTATGGAGAAATTTTTGAGGTTTGATGTTTAAATGGAGAAGTGTACTTTTAGCAGCCATGGAAACACTTTGAAGGTAGTTTATTTTTGCTTGTAAATGATGAATTAAATGATTGATTAAATGTATATTGTGTAGGAAATATTTTCGGAGATGTATACTTAGTATATGTAAATGTGAATTGAAATTTGAAGCTTGGAAATTAATGGATTGTAAATGCACTAATACTGCAAGTTGTTGACTCTTGAAGAATGATGGAATTCATTCTTGGTTTATGATATATTAATGTTGACTTGTGTTGGATGTTATGGCAGTTTGAGTGTATATATGATGGTGTGAAGTTGGACATGAAAAAAGTGTCATGGTTAGGTGCTTGAATTGTTGTAATTGAGTTGAAAAATTCTGCACTTTATGGTGTTTGTTGAATGTAATTGTAAGCTGCCAAAATGACTTATAAAATGTTGTAAATTATGTTTAGGTTATGGTACAACCATAATTGACTTGAATGTTGAGTTTGGTAAGTGTTAGGAGTGATCATTGATGTGTATGAAAGAAATGCAATAAGGCAGTTTGAGTTTTAGGCCTAGAACCTTAAGTGTGTGGCTCCAATTGGTATAAGACTAATTGGAGGTGAAACTAGACACAAAATGTGCCAACTTTCATGAAGAAAACTTGCCAAAATTCTGCTTGCAAGGTAGCTTGAAAAATGACCAAATCCGGATTAAGTGCAAATAAGGCCTGAAAATTGACCAATTGGGCAGCAGTTAGTGTTTAGGCCATAACTTACTCAAAACAGGTCCAATTGACCTGAAATTTTGACCATTAAAATTTAAGACCCATATCTACAAGTCTTATGAAGACACCAAAGCCCAGAAATGACCATAAGCAAGTCAAACAGTTTGCACAAGTTCGGGTCCAAAAACAGGCTGAACCTAAAATGACCTAAAATGACCTAAAGTGACCAATTTTGATGCAATTTGACCAGCAATAGTAAAATGACCATAACTTGGTCTACATAACTTAGAATGACCTGAAATTTTGCCCCGCGTGCAATAAGACATAGATATACAAGTTTGTAGTTTTGACCAAAACGAAACCGAGGAACTAGGTCGTCTGGCTAGGTCAAACTAGTATCCCGGAATCCAGCAAGTTGCAATAAAATGCAATAAACAAGGAAATGAAATTGGTAACATGTACCAACCCTAAAAGACTATCGAATGTGACATATTAGTAACACTAAAATCTAATTTACCTAAAACGCATCGAGGGTCGATATATTAGGTTGAGTAAGCAAATAATAGCATTCAGTGAATTACTTATTAAGCATTATCGTTAGAGACAGTTTAATTTAGTACTGAAACACTTCAAATTGTGTTTCTCGGTTAGCAAGGACTCAAGAAAAGGGAAAAAAACACTGAGTTGAGACCAGGAGACATTTATCAGAGGTTTGTGCAGAACAGCTATTTCTTTTGAATTATTTTCAATTGAAATAAATTATGACTATTTGTATATTATTGTTTTAAATTGTGAAACTGTGAAAAATTGTTTGAATGATATTTGATGGATACTTATTGATTGAAAAGCACTGTAAATGGTTTGAAATCACAACTATCATGTATATTGATTGTATTCCTCGCTAGCTTGTCTAGTGGGATGAATTGAATTCCCTCTCTGGCTGAAGTATTGAGGTGTGTGCCTGTTGAGGACGAATAGAATGAGTACTCATATTTTTGCTAGCTAGCTATGTTATTCCTCATTAGCCATTGGCTTTTGGGATGAATTGAACTTTGGAACATGATTTTAAGCTGTGTGTGGTTTATTGATATTATTGTGATATTGTGAAATGGAGTTTAAATTCTTATTGACATTCACTGTCTTTTGAATTTAACTATGTTTTGATTACTGAGATTTATTGTGATATTATGTTAAATTCCTTCTGACATTCATTGTCTTGAATTTAACTATGGTTTTAAGTATCCACTATTTATTTAACTTATGAATTGTGATTTAAAGTTGTATTTGGTTAATGTTGTGCACCACTGAGACATTGTCTCGTGATAGCTTTATTCTTTATCGCGAGTAGGCAGACGGACATGGCGGCAGATTAGGTTGCTAGTACATCCAATGAAGATTATCGGGTATAACGAGTGTACCACATTTTGCATTTTATCTTGTAATGTATGACCACTGTATGTACATATTGTTCTTGGTTTGAGCAGTTGTAAATAAAATTGCACATTAAAGTTGTAAAATAAATTATGAGTTATTTTGACTTGTAAAAATTGTATTATATTTCTTGTATCTCAGTCATTGAAAAATTATTGTGGGTTTGTGTTGAATTATGTTGGAGTTTGAGATTGAGAAAAATATTAAAGTGTTTTCTACAGGTTTTTGAAGAACTGTTTTATCCAAATTACAGAGGGCACTCTGCCAAAAGTTTTACAGAAATTACTAATAGTCTAAATGTGTTAGCTAATTCACTTCAGTTCAAAAAGGTTTTTAACACCTGTAAATTGTGCTCACCACTGTAAAAATAAGTAAGAAAAGTTTTAAAATCCCTTGTAGTGTATTTAATGGGTTATCAGTAGACGAAGTTGGTAATTCATTAGGTATACTACAGGATCATGTTATGCCTTACAGAGGGGTAGGGTGTGACAGATTTAATTAAGAAAAGAGTTTCTAATGAGAAAATCTTTTTAATCAAGAACTGGAATTAAAAGAGAACATAATATTCATAGCAAATGGAGTTTGACATAAACCATGACTCCAGCTTGAGTTGGGATTTTGTAACAGAGAGATTCTAGTGCATGGTAACATATGATTATAGGTTCATTTACGGTAAACCTTATTACTAATTGGGTGGCCATGGCATGCTATGCTAGGTGTTAACCATGGTCTATGAGGTGTATAAAATGATTTAGAGAAATCATTTATAGTAAGAAAAAGTTCTGATGATATTAAGAGTTGATATCATATCTCATTGCCAATTAGTGATGAGCCTAGTAAGTCACACATATACACAAGTTATCACCTAATTAAATATGATTTAATTAATTAATTAAAGAGTTTAATTGATTAATTAAATAGGTTTGGTTTGCAATTAGATTGAAAAGTCCCTAGCATGACTTGAAACCAAATCTAGATTATTGGATGTACAGTATAAGTTAAATTTATATTTAAAGTGTTTAAATATGAATTTAATTAATGAGAAATTATTTAATAAAGATTAATTAATTAATTTATATTTGATATAAATTGATTAGAAGAAGAGAAATAATTATTTTGGGTTGAGAACTCAAAATTAAGACATAGGGGCATTTTGGTCATTTCGCAGGGTGACATGCGGCACCATGAGATGGTGACACATGGCATTACACATAAGCTTGCCAAATATCTTTTAATCATGTAATATGATTAAAATCAAGATTAAATATAAGTTTGACACTTGGCACAATGTGATTGGGTCAATTAAACCTAGAACCAATCAAAGGGTGACATGTGGCAAGGGTTTAATGTGTTGACCTAGCTATATAAGTGTTGTTATGAAAAGAAAAATAACACAAGCAGCAGCCACTCCCTTGGTGCCGCCACCTAGAAGCTCTCATTCTTCTCTTCTTCTTCTTCTTTAATCAATCCAAGAGATTAGCAAACAATCTCTTG
The DNA here is from genome assembly GCF_030052815.1 of Hevea brasiliensis. Classification (NCBI taxonomy): domain Eukaryota; kingdom Viridiplantae; phylum Streptophyta; class Magnoliopsida; order Malpighiales; family Euphorbiaceae; genus Hevea; species Hevea brasiliensis. The sequence continues at coordinate 7,677 of NW_026615116.1, forward strand.
AATTAAGAACACCAGAAATTGTTTCTAGTGTCCTGTTTACATCCTTAATCTCTTAAAAGGCAGAACTTAATTTTCTAAATAATAGAAAAAGCTTTAGAAGCTTTTCAAGGGCTGCCATAGGTGTTCTTGGTGTGGACAAGCTAGAGGGACAACATTTGGTGTCCTGAAGATGAATCTCAAAGGCGCAAATACACTGCAGTGCATCAAGAGGTTAGTGTGTTTGTTCTTGACTTAATCTAGGGTTCTAAAATTAATCTGATTAATTTTAAAATCTTAAATGGAAAATATAGATCCAAAAACATATTAAAAGAGTTTTAGTATGTTGTTTATCATTGAAATCAAATAGATAAAAATAAATCTTGCATGATGCATGTGACCCTAGGTGAAAATTTTTATATTCAATGGTATAAACTTGTTTTTTTCACGCTTCCGTTCATACAGATTGAACACCTCAATCCTAGTAGTTCTTAGAGACACTAGGTTCATAAACTTTCAGGACTCATTACTTAGTTCAATAGAGTATAGTCTGTGTAGTGGACCAATCTCTTTTAATTGCTATCCAAACTTTACTATTTCTTTAAACAACAGTAACATTACAAAATCACTTATTTTATAAATCAAAACACATAACTACAAAATGATAGATTGATCTATTCCTCTTGCATTGATTTACAAAATACATTACAAAGCCATGATTTCTGATTTTGCTACAAAACATAAGTTTCAAAGCAAACAAGGAGAAACATTGCCTTTACAAACTGATCTTTCAAAAGCAAATACTGTAATTCCTAGATCTATTCAATGGAAAGAAATAACTTTGCCAGAAGAATGGATCTTATAAGGTCTTGATCCAGAATCTTCCAAAATTGTTGAACCAAATGTCTAATTAAGGCAAATAACCTAGTATGAAGATGGAAGAGTTAACCTTAGCTTTAAGAGAGGCTTTAGGATCTTAGATGATACTTCAACATATAGCACGGTAGACATAGGAAGAGTTTGTCATTTCCTTTTGTCATAAATTTGCCTGTTACAAGACTAATTAATGAAAAAATAAATTTCATTTCAAACATTTAGCCTAGGTATTCCACTTTAGACTTACCTAGTTCTTATAGGTTTTCTACTTTAGAAATACCTAGCTCTACTTTACAAAATGTAAATTACTCTACAAATGTTCCTCATCCAGTTTATATAAATCTTGTAACACCTCGAACCTCCGAGCTATGAATAGTACCATTTTTTGTCTGTGACTAGTACCAAAAATAAAAGAAAAATTAATCGAGATAGACACAATAAAAATTCAAGTGAATAAAAAATCTAAGGACTCATTAGGTATTATAAAGAAGATGGATTATGACCCGATGATGGGCATTTTGGTCAATTCACTTCAAGAGTTGATTTTTGACTAAAATGTCAATTAAATTAAATGAAAATAAAAATATTGAATTATGAAAAAATATTGAGGAAAAGTTCAAATATAAAGGTGAAAAGAAAAGAAAATAAAAGTTCAAATTTAAATTACAATTATGACATAAGCAATGACATAATTAAAATTAGGGATTAAATGAAAATTAAATTAGAGATAAATATATAAAGGAGATAATTACACTAAAAATCAAAAAGGCATTCTTCCCTTTCTCTCTCCCATTGTGCCACCCCCATAGTTACCTCTCTCCCTCAATTCTTCATCCTTCCAAGCTCTTAATTCCTTGAAATTTCTTCCTAATTTCCAAAACCCACTATAAGAAAACATGAAATTTTACTCTTGGGTGAAAGATTTGAGTAAGAAGAACAAGAAATTGGGAGTTAAGAAAAATCATCAAGTAAGGTGAGCTCTCTTCTATGCTTAATTAATTAAGTATGCTTTGAATCAAGTTTGGGTGTCATGAATTTACATGAGAAAGCATGAAAAAAATGCATGAATCTTGAAAGGGAAATTTGTGGCCACCTTAGGGAAAACGTAGGGTTTGATGCGTTTTAACTTAATTTATGATGAATTCAAGTTTAATTGAAGTAGTATACATGATTAGGGTAGAGGAATTATATGGGATTTTCATAAATTAGAAAATTGAGAATTAGGGTTCATGGGAAATTGGGACTTTTATTGGATGAAGGGTAATTAGTGTTATAATGGCAATTTGTGATCATTTAAAGTTCTTTGAGTGTGAAGTGACATTTATATGATGAATGGAAGTAATGAAATCGTATGGATTAAGGAAATTGCAAACTAGGGATTTGAAAAATTGGGGATTTTGTGCTAGGAAGTGCAAGCGATGTGTTTAATATTAAATTATGGTCATTTAGGATGAATTAAATGTGACTTGAGGTTGGTTAGTGGAAGTAATTGAAGAAATGAAAATTGAACCTTAGTGAATTTACACTGAGTTCAGTGTGCTTGGTAGTTCATAAGTTGAGCTACACAACACCAATTGGTGTGAAACCAATTGGAAATGAAACTTAAGACATAGGGCTAGAATTTTTATGAATATACCCTACCTAGAAAATGACCATAAACTGGCCTAAATGAACCTTGAAACTGGAATTGAGATTCTGAATCTGCCAAAATCTGAAAATCTGCAAATTAACCATATAAATAGTAAAACTTGCATAGTCATAACTCTCTCTTAAAAACTCCAATTTAGGTGATTCTTGAATTGATGGAAACCTAAAATATAATAGAACATTTCATATGAAGAACTTAAGGCCAAATTATGAACTTAACCCAATCAAATTGCTAAGCAAAATTAAGTCACCAAATTTGCCAAAATATGAAAATCTGCAAATTGACTATATAAACAGTAAAATTTGCATAGTCATAACTCTCTCTAGAAAACTCCAATTTAGGTGATTCTTGAACCGACAAAAACCTAAAAATAGTAGAACATTTCATATGAAGAACTTAGGATCAAATTATGAACTTAACCCAACCAAATTGTTGAGCGAAATTGGGTCAACAAATCTGCTAGAACCTGAAACCTGCAGAAATTAGGCATATGAATAGTAAATTTTGAATTATCATAACTCACTCTAAAAAACTCCAAATTAGGTGATTCTTGAACCAATGAAAACCTAAAACATAGTAAAACATTTCATATGAAGAACTTAAGGCCAAATTATGGACTTAACTCAATCAAATTGCTGGGTAAAATTAAGACACTAAATATGCCAGAATCTATCCATGTGAATAGTAAAATTAATTTGACTATAACATAGGCTACACAACTCCAAATGAGGTGATTCAAGAAGCAAAATAAAGATAAGATCTAGAGGGACAATTTACATGAAGAACACCTCACCAAATTATGATTGGAACTAAGTAAAAATTTGGTTCAAAAATTAGGGCACCAAGCTATCCAAAATCCAAAACTCTTTAAGATTTACAAAGCTAACTTAGGATGCATTAGACATTCATGTAATGAGCACTTGGTAGCAATTGAGATGAGTATTGAGGTATTCTATTTGTGTATTTTTAGTAGAAAAAGAGGTTGGGACAGATAAGGAGAAGCAACTAAAGATAAAGGAGTTCATTGAAGATTTGTGCACAACTAACCTTTTTCTTTGTTTTTAAACTTGTAAATTGTTTGGAATGAGTTTATTTGAATAAGTTTTCTTTGAACGAGTTTACTTTGAATGAAATTTAGTTTTTCTCTTGTATTTGAGAAATTTAAGTATTGCCACCTCTATATGAATTTTATGATAAATTGAATGTGTTTATTGATTTGCAAATGTGATTGTTGAGTGGGAAACTTTTGAAAATTGCTTTGAAATCACAGTTAGCATGACAGTCCCTTTCAAAACTCCCCAGTAGTAACGGCTACTTGGGATTTGATATTTGATTGTGATTATGTCCCCCATTAATAATGGTTAGTGGGATGAGACTAAATGAGTATTCATTGGCTGGCTAGCCCTTCCCTCATTAATAATGGTTAGTGAGGTTGAGATTGCTTTTTCGTGATGTACAATACGACATTGATCCTAAAATTTTGTGTCATGGTCTAAACTGTGTGTTGATGTTGGCAACACTTATACTTTGTGAATTGTGATTTGTAAAGTATGTTTTCTAATTTGAAAGGTATTTTCCAATAAATGGTTCTTATGGACTTAGAGTTATTATGATGTTTTCATGCTTAAGGAAAATATGATTTATTATGTTTTGACAAATTGTACTTTATTTTAAGTTTTAAAATTATTAGTTATACACCATTGAGTGATATGATCAGCGATAGATTATTTATCTTTATCGCAGTGCAGAAAAGGAGAAGGTCTGCGAGTGAGAGACTTGGGCGACATTTTGTGTTGACTATGGGTATATATAGTAGGTATACCCTTGCAATTTTCTTTTGATGTATTTTGTAACTTTATGTATGGATGTACAGACATTGAGCAGTTTATATTAAAAAGCATTACATTGCTATAGCATTTTGAGTTGTGCATATCTACACTTCATTTTGAGACTAATGAAAAATGTAATCTTTATAATATTACATTTATTTTCTCAAATGAATGTCTACTTGAAATATAATAGAATTTATTATACTTGTGAAATGGGTAGGAGCAAAATCTTTTACTTAGTTTACTATGATTTCAACAGGTTATATAATTGGGTTTTTCTAAATTTTTAATTATCCCCATGCAGTTTTCACAAAAGAATTGATAAGATAAAAAGCCATGTTTTGTTTTAAATCTCTTGTAGCATATTTAATGGGTTATCAGTAGATATAGCTCGGTAATTCATTAGGTATGCTATGAGAACATGTCATGCCTTACAAGGGATAAGGTGTGACATGTTTTAGTAGTATCACAGCTTTGGTTTTCATACAAGTTTTGATTTTCATTTTTGAAATATTTTGATAAGTACAACTGCTCAATTGTCATTAATTGATACATATAGTGCATTACATCATGAATATGGACTAATGGAGGAAAACCTCCTTGTGTTGGTTGTTCAAGGAGTAGAATTCTTTGTGATTCATTATGGAAGAGAGGGATCACACAGTAGAGCAATCTGTAGCAGCTGAGGTATAGGGGGAGGTCCCAGCTCCTTAGAATGACAGTAGATCAATTGCACTCGTCTCACCCACGTAGTTTTCTGCTCAGTTCGCTCAGCAGATGGCTGCACTATTTTAGTAAATGGCTGGCAACATACCAATCCAAGCTCCAATACAAGCACCTCCAGTGCAACCACCACCTCCAGCCAGACAGTATGAAAAGTTAATGAAGTATGAGGCAATAGAGTTTAAGGGTACAGTGGACCCATTGGAAGTAGAACAATGGCTTAAGAGAATGGAGAGAGTATTCAAGAAATTACACTGCACAGATGATCTGAAGTTCGAATACTCAGTTTCTTTGTTGTAAGGGGACGCTTATGAATGGTGGAAGACCATTTCCCACAGTCTGGTAGAGCCCCCAATGTTAACATGGGAAGACTTCCTTAGGGAATTTAGATAGAAGTATGTTTCGGATAGGTATGTGGATATGGAGCTTCAAGAGTTTTTGAGTTTGAAACAAGGGGATAGGACTGTGGTAGAGTATGAGAGGGAGTTCTCTCGCCTGAGTCACTATGCTGGGAGTTTACTCACCACTAGCAAGGACAGATGCAAGCAGTTTGAAACCGGATTGAGGCCTAGCTTACGAATGTAAGTGGCTGGGTTCTGACATGAGAATTTCTTAGAACTGATATCCCAAGCCCTAGAATTAGAAAGGATTGAGTTAGAAGGGGCTATTAAAAAGGGAACAGAAGAAAAAGAGAACTTCAAGTCAGAGTTCAAGTAGCAATTCGGGTAAGAGAAAGAGTTTTGGTGGACCGAGTAGCAGAGGATCTGGTAAGGGAAGATTCTCAGAGCAGAGGCCACCTAGATCTAGTCAGCAGACTGTTAGTAGTATGCCCTAGAGTATATCATTTAGTATGTATCTTGTACATATTTTTAATAATAAAAGGCATTTCCACTTTTCCGTTTACATAATATATTTATGTGTAATAGAAAAGGTCCATTGATATTTTGTTAGAAATATTATTCTTAAGTTGTTAAGAATATGAGTGACAATATTTCTAGCACAAAGTATCATAAATAGGTTCACAATCGAGGATACTTCATAATAAGGACATGACTTATCCAGAAAGATTGTATTCATGTTTGTTCCCAAGTTATTTATATGAGATATAAATAAGATGGAATGGTGAGTCTCATGCCATATAACAAACATGATAGGCACTTATAAATGATAAGTAGGCCGAACCAGTGACACTTATGACAAACACATGGAGTTTACTCTTGTCAATGTTTTGTCATAAATCATATCGATGCATATAATCTTTAGACAGAGATAGCACATTATCTTGTATATAGGTAGTTTGAGTTTGATACTGCTTTCATACTTGTACTGTGTATGGGTATATGGGCATGTGTTGGCTCCTACTAGTTATATATAGAGGTAGGTGTTGATCAAGATGGAATCTGTTCCTCTAAGTAAATAGAGTTAAAATCCTATGTTCATTTAATTGTTCTTGATGTTTCAAGTTCTGGCGGAGACAGATAGATTTATTGAGAAAAGAGTTTACGATGAGAAAAATCTTTTAATCAAGAACTGGAATTAAAAGAGAACATAATATTCATAGCAAATGGAGTTTGACATAAACCATGACTCGACTTGAGTTGGGATTTTATAACAGAGAGATTCTAGTGCATGGTAACATATGATTATAGGTTCATTTAAGGTAAATCTTATTACTAATTGGGTGGCCATGGCATGCTATGCTAGGTGTTAACCATGGTCTATGAGGTTCATAAAATGATTTAGAGAAATCATTTATGGTAAGAAAGAGTTCGATGATATTAAGAGTTGATATCATGTCTCATTGCCAATTAGTGGTGAGCCTAGTAAGTCACACACATACACAAGTTATCACCTATTTAAATATGATTTAATTAATTAATTAAAGAGTTTAATTGATTAATTAAATAGATTTGGTTTGCAATTAAATTGCAAAGTCCCTAGCATGACTTGAAACCAAATCTAGATTATTGGATGTATAGTATAAATTAAATTTATATTTAAAGTGTTTAAATATGAATTTAATTGATGAGAAATTAATTAATAGAGATTAATTAATTAATTTATATTTGATATAAATTAATTAGAAGAAGAAAATAATTATTTTGGGTTAAGAACTCAAAATTAAGACACGAGGCATTTTGGTCATTTCACGGTGTGACACGTGGCACCATGAGATGGTGACACATGGCATAACACATAAGCTTGCCAAATATTTTTTTAATCATGTAAGATGATTAAAATCAAGATTAAATATAGGTTTGACACTTGGCACAATGTGATTGGGTCACTTAAACCTAGAGCTAATCAAAAGGTGACATGTGGCTAGGGTTTAATGTGTTAACCTAGCTATTTAAGTGTGGTTATGAAAAGAAAACATAACCAGCAGCCTCTCCTCTCATATGTCACGCTACTTTGAGCCTCTCCAGCTATTTCTCTTCATCTCTCATCAATTCAAAGAGATTAGCCATCAATCTCTTGAATTAAGAACACTAGAAATTGTTTCTAGTGTCCTGTTAGCATCTTTAATCTCTTAAAAGGCAGAACTTGAATTTCTAATTAATAGAAAAGGCTTTAGAAGCTGTTCAAGGGCTGCCATAGGTGTTCTTGGTGTGGACAAGCTAGAGGGACAACATCTGGTGTCCTGAAGACGAATCTCAAAGGCGCAGACACGCTGCAGCAAATCAAGAAGTTATTGTAATCGTTATTGATTTAATATAGGGTTCTAAAATTTATCTGATTATTTTTAAAATATTAAATTGCAAATACAGATCCAAAAACATATTAAAAGAGTTTTAATATGTTGTTTATCATTGAAATCAAATAGATAAAAATAAATCTTGCATGGTGCATGTGACCCTAGGTGAAAATTTTTGAATTCAATGGTATAATCTTGTGTTTTTCACGCTTCCTTTCCTTCAATTGGTATCAGAGCCACTATATTTGCCATTTAGATTGTTGATTATATAATTTAATTGTGTGTTTGATCATGAGATCAAGAGATTCATTGCTGGTTGGATCATGAGATGTGGCGTCACACATGGAGAAGCCACCATTGGTGGCGGCAACAATGGTTCCATGGGTGATTCAAGGTTTGGCTTTTAATTCTGCAATTGTTGTATGATCTAAGGCCTATTCTTTGACTAATTAAAGTGTTTAATTAGTTGTTTTAATCACACAATTAAATTATGATTCAAATCATAATTTTAAAAAATGTTTGAATGTGATTCAAATCTGAATTTTAAAAGTTGTTTGAATGAGATTCAAATCTGAATTTTTAAAGTTGTTTGAATCATATTTAAATCTGATTTTTTAGAATTGATTCAATAAAATTCAGATCTGATTTTTTAAAAAATATTTGAATGTGATTAAAATCTGATTTTTTAAAAAATGTTTGAATGTGATTCAAATCTGAATTTTTGAAGTTGTTTGAATGTGATTCAAATCTGAATTTTTAAATTTGTTTGAATGAGATTCAAATCTGAATTTTTAAATTTATTTGAATCATATTCAAATCTGGAATTTTAAGTTGAATATGAGATATTCAATTTAATTTAAGTATGTATGTTTTATTTAATTGTTAAATAGTGATATGCATGATGGATGATCATGGACTATAAAAGACCAATGTGATTGGATTTATTTCTTTTATGTTTCTTTGGGATTGTAAATTAATTAATTTATTTTAATTTATTTTGGGCATGTATTATTAAGTTTGTAATATTTTTGGGTTGTAATTTCATTTATTTAAGTTCTTGTATATTTGCCTTGGTATGCCAAGGATTACTATGTAATATTGGATTGCAAGAAGTTCAAGGAGGTCAAGAGCATTGGTGGGACCAGTGGGAGGAATTCAATATCAAGTGTTGATTATGTACTCCTTCAGCAACTCTTGTAAAATGAATGAATGAAATGCACCTAGGAATGCCCTGATTCAATTCTTGGTGGCTCAATTGAATCCCTTAGAAAGTCCATGATCATACCATATTTACTTATCCATGAATGCAAGAGATGTATGGGAAAGTATGCAATAATATGATATATGCATGCTAAATGGATAATGTGCAAAGTGAGACCTTAAAAGTAATTAGGATGGCTATAAAATCTTACAAACAAAAGATTAAGATGGAAAAGCTATAATTAAATTAATAATAAAATAAGCCCTACATTTTGGCAATAATTTTAAGAAATTTTAAAGAGTTGCATGAGATGCAATTAATTTAAGAGATTTTCTTAAGAATAATTGTTAAGCATGAGATGTTGTAAATATGTAAATGGTTTGGTGGCCAATATTGGATTTACCTGAGGACTTTAAGCTTATTTGCATAATTACGCTCAATGGGATCAACTTAACTAATGCAAGATAAGTCAATAATGGATGTACGAGATTTTGAGCATTAGGGGCTAGGTAAAGTTGAACCTCACATGAGATGTGATGGGCAAGGAGTTGCTCACTTATAGTTTATTGTAATTCCAATAATGGATGTACACGAGGATGATCAATAGAATTATAAGAATTCAATCACCCACTAGAAATCCATCCAACTAGGATTTTCGTTTTCTACTTTGGAAGTGTAGGATTCGCCAAGTTAGTGGGAGGACCAATTTGATTAAAAGACCATAATCATATTTGGTTAATTACATGATACATTTACTAATTAATCTGGTTATTTCTGCAATTAATTTTCTGATAATAATGAGCACGAACAACCACCACCATCCAATATCCTTGCAAGCATACTTGATCGCAATAGGTTGACAAGACCTAATCATGCGATTGGCTAAGAAATTTGAAACTTATCTTGAACCTTGAACATATAGGATATGTTCTAGATTCAAATGTTCCTGGTCCCTTACCTCCAGAGGCCACTTAAGAGGAACATGAAACTTTGGACAAGTGGAAGGAGCATGATATGAGAGCTAAGTGTTACATGCTTGCTTCTATGAGTAATGAGTTACAGAAGCAACATGAGAACATGCAGAGTGCGAGTGAGATCCTCCTTCACCTACAAGAGTTGTATGGTGAGCACAGCAGGAATGCTAGGTATGAGATATCTAGACAGTTATTCCGTATGAGGATGTCTGAGGGACAGAATGTTGGGGATCATGTCCACAAGATGATTCGGCTGATTGAGCAGTTGGAACATCTTGACTTCAACATGGATTTCCAACTACAAACGGATTTGATCCTTCAGTCCCTTCCTGAGTCTTTTGGGAATTTTGTGACAAATTTCCATATGACTAAACAGGAATGCACCTTAGCTGAATTACTCAACATGCTGGTTATTGCCCAAAAGAATATGCCAGGCAATAAAGGAAAAGAGGTAGCTTTGGTTGCATCTTCTTCTGCTGGAAAGTCCAACAAGAAGAAGGGCAATAAGAAAAAGAAACCTCAGATTCCTGGTCCTTCCAAGAAAATAGCTAAGCAGAAAAGGAAGACTAAAGCTGATAAAGGCAAAGGAAAGTGTTTCCACTGCCAGCAGGAAAGTGTTTCCATTGCCAATAGGAAAGTGTTTCCATTGCCAGTAAGAAAGTGTTTCCACTGGCCAGAGTATAGCAATCTAAAAGATTACAATGCCATGGTGAAAACCAACTCAAGTTCAAAATATATTTGGCACTTAAGGTTATGTCATGTTGCAGAAGATAGGATTGCAAAATTGGAGAAAATGGGGATTCTATCCTCATTGGGCTCTGAGCCTACTCCAACTTGTGAATCTTGCCTTCAAGGCAAAATGACTAGATCACCCTTTGTTGGACAAGGGCTAAGAGCTGAAAATATTTTGGAACTAATACATAGTGATGTATGTGGTCCGTTTAAAGAAATGGCTAGAGGGGATTTTCATTATTTTATTACCTTCGATGATAAATCAAGGTTTGGGTATTTGTATTTGATGAAATACAAACATGAATCCTTTGAAAAGTTCAAAGAATTTAAATCAAGTAGAAAATCAAGCAGAAAAAGTATTAAAGCTCTTCGATCGGATCGTGGAGGTGAATATTTGAGTCTTGAATTTGATGAATACTTGAGAGAGCATGGCATTGTTTCTCACCGGTGACTCCTCCAGAACGCCACATGAATGGTGTATCTCGAAGGAGAAATCGTACCCTATTGGATATGGTACGTAGTATGATGAGCTATACTGATATGCCAATCTCCTTTTGGGGATTTGCATTAGAATCAGCTTTGTATATTCTGAATAGGATTCCATCAAAATCAGTTTCTTCCACACCTTATGAGATATGGCATGGAAGAAAACCAAGTCTTAAGCATGTTAAGATTTGGGGTTGTCGACTTATATCAAAAGTGAACAACGATAAATTGGAGACCGGATCGTAAAAAGGTCGATTTGTTGGATATCCAAAAGATAGTTTTGGATATTATTTATTTGCCTACTTCACAAAAGGTTGTGATAAGTAGAGATGCCACATTTCTTGAACAACAGTTTGTTCAAGAAGGAGGCAAAGGAAGGCAAATAGAGTTAGAATTGGAGAATTCTGACCAACCAACAGATCAGATGGATATAGATCCATCTAGTCAACCTATACCCGTTGATGAAACATCTACAGATGTTCCTCGTAGAACAACTAGGGTATCTCACCCACCAGTGAGATATGGTTTTCTTCATGAAGAAGAACAAGAGTTGTCTACTCATGAAGAAGTAGATCATGGAGATGATCCACTTACCTATGAAGAAGCTATATCAGATATAAACTCTTCAAAATGGATTGATGCTATGAAATCCGAGATTGATTCCATGTATAAGAATCAAGTTTGGGATCTTGTTGACCCACCTAAAGGTATTGTACCTATAGGGAACAAATGGGTTTTCAAGAAGAAAATTGGTTCTGATGGAAAGGTAGAGACCTATAAGGCAAGGCTAGTAGCGAAAGGGTTTCGCCAAAGGCAAGGAATAGACTATGAGGAGATTTTCTCGCCTGTTGCCATGCTTAAATCAATTAGGATTTTATTAGCAATAGCTGCGTACTATGATTATGAGATTTGGCAGATGGATGTCAAAACAGCTTTTCTCAATGGATACATTGAAGAAAACATTTTCATGGAACAACCTAAGGGATTTGAATCCTAAGATGGTTCCAAGGTATGCAAGCTAAAGCAATCCATTTATGGGTTGAAACAAGCTTCGAGGAGTTGGAACATCCGTTTTGATGAAGCCATTAAATCTTTTGGTTTTATCAAAAATGAGGATGAGCCATGTGTATATAAGAAGGTTAGTGACAGTGCTATCACTTTCCTTGCCTTATATGTGGATGACATACTGTTGATGGGTAATGATATAGGTATGTTGACGACTATAAAGGTATGGTTGTCAAATACATTCTCCATGAAAGACTTAGGGGAGGCAACCTATATTCTTGGGATTCGCATCTATAGAGATAGAGCGAAAATATAATTGGTTTATCCCAAAGTCTATACTTGGAAAAGGTGTTAAAGAGGTTTAACATGCTTGATTCCAAGAGAGGATTGTTACCAGTGAGACATGGTATCCACCTTTCTAAAGAGATGTCTCCAAAGACACCTGAAGAAAGAGATAAGATGGCCAGGATTCCATATGCTTCGGCTATTGGAAGTTTAATGTATGCAATGTTGTGTACTAGGCCGGATATCGCATATGCTGTTAGTTTGACTAGCAGGTATCAATCCAATCGAGTTTGGAACATCGATAGTCACAAGAATATCCTTAAGTACTTGAGAAGAACTAAGGATTTATTCTTGATTTATAGAGGTGGAGACTTGCAATTGGATGGTTATACGATTTCGATTTCCAATCGATATCGATAATAGAAAGTCTACCTCTGGATATGTGTTCATTTGTAATGGAGGTGCGATCGGTTGGAAGAGTTCCAAACAGAGCACGCATTGCAGATTCCACTCACGAGGTCGAGTATATTCTTTGCATCGATCTTTGCAAAAGAAGTCGCTTGGATAAAGAAGTTCGTGAGAACTTACATGAGTTCCTTCCATTGAGTCGCCAGTTCCACTACATCGTGACAATAATGGAGCGATCATACTGAGCTAAGGAACCAAGGTCTCACCGTAAATCCAAACACATAGAAAGGCGCTACCACATTATCGGAGAAATAGTTGGGCGGCGATGTAGCCATGCAGAAAATAGCATCAGCTGAAAATCCAGCTGATCCATTCACTAAGCCTATGTCACAGACTCAGTTAGACCGACATCTTGAGAAGATAGGTCTAAGATATTGTAATGAATGGCTCTAGTGCTAGTGGGAGATTGTTAGTAGTATGCCCTAGAGCATATCATTTAGTATGTATCTTGTAAATATTTTTAATAATAAAAGGCATTTCCACTTTTCCGTTTACATAATATATTTATGTGTAATAGAAAAGGTCCATTGATATTTTGTTAGAAATATTATTCTTAAGTTGTTAAGAATATGAGTGACAATATTTCTAGCACAAAGTATCATAAATAGGTTCACAATCGAGGTTACTTCATAATAATGACATGAATTATACATTATGTTTGTATTCATTTTTGTTCCCAATTTATTTTTATGAGATATAAATATTATGTATTGTTTAGTCTCATTCCATATAACAAACATGATAGGCACTTATTAATGATAAGTAGGCGAACCGGTGACACTTATGACAAACACATGGAGTTTACTCTTGTCAATGTTTTGTCATAAATCATATCGATGCATATAATCTTTAGACTGAGATAGCACAGTTATCTTGTATATAGGTAGTTTGAGTTTGATCGCTTTCATACTTGTACGTGTATGGGTATATGGGCATGTGTTGGCTCTACTAGTTATATATGGAGGTAGGTGTTGATCAAGATGGAATCTGTTCCTCTAAGTAAATAGAGTTAAAATCCTATGTTCATTTAATTGTTCTTGATGTTTCAAGTTCTGGCCAGAGACAGATAGATTTATTCGTAAAAGAGTTTCTGATGAGAAAAATCTTTTAATCAAGAACTGGAATTAAAAGAGAACATAATATTCATAGCAAATGGAGTTTGACATAAACCATGACTCCAGGTTGAGTTGGGATTTTGTAACAGAGAGATTCTAGTGCATGGTAACATATGATTATAGGTTCATTTAAGGTAAATCTTATTACTAATTGGGTGGCCATGGCATGCTATGCTAGGTGTTAACCATGGTCTATGAGGTTCATAAAATGATTTAGAGAAATCATTTATGGTAAGAAAGAGTTCGATGATATTAAGAGTTGATATCATGTCTCATTGCCAATTAGTGGTGAGCCTAGTAAGTCACACACATACACAAGTTATCACCTATTTAAATATGATTTAATTAATTAATTAAAGAGTTTAATTGATTAATTAAATAGATTTGGTTTGCAATTAAATTGCAAAGTCCCTAGCATGACTTGAAACCAAATCTAGATTATTGGATGTATAGTATAAATTAAATTTATATTTAAAGTGTTTAAATATGAATTTAATTGATGAGAAATTAATTAATAGAGATTAATTAATTAATTTATATTTGATATAAATTAATTAGAAGAAGAAAATAATTATTTTGGGTTAAGAACTCAAATTTAAGACACGAGGGCATTTTGGTCATTTCACGATTGTGACACGTGGCACCATGAGATGGTGACACATGGCATAACACATAAGCTTGCCAAATGTTTTTAATCATGTAAGATGATTAAAATCAAGATTAAATATAGGTTTGACACTTGGCACAATGTGATTGGGTCACTTAAACCTAGAGCTAATCAAAAGGTGACATGTGGCTAGGGTTTAATGTGTTAACCTAGCTATTTAAGTGTGGTTATGAAAAGAAAACATAACCAGCAGCCTCTCCTCTCATATGTCACGCCACTTTGAGCCTCTCCAGCTATTTCTCTTCATCTCTCATCAATTCAAAGAGATTAGCCATCAATCTCTTGAATTAAGAACACTAGAAATTGTTTCTAGTGTCCTGCTTGCATCTCTAATCTCTTAAAAGGCAGAACTTGAATTTCTAATTAATAGAAAAGGCTTTAGAAGCTGTTCAAGGGCTGCCATAGGTGTTCTTGGTGTGGACAAGCTAGAGGGACAACATCCGGTGTCTCAAGACGAATCTCAAAGGCGCAGACACGCAAAGACATCAAGAGGTTAGTGTAAACGTTCTTGATTTAATCTAGGGTTCTAAAATTAATCTGATTAATTTTAAAATATTAAGTGGCAAATACTGTAACACCCCTAAGTTCGGTAGTGAGTTCTCTTGCTCGGTGACTGTTGTCCTGGACAAATTAGGATGCCTAGAACTACACTTCAATATGAGTGGGAGACATAAAATAATGAAATACAAGGAAAGAAAATAAAAAAAAAACAAAGGAAAAATAATAGCAAAGAAATGTAGCCAAGTTAAGCGGCGGGAACCTAGCGATGGGTGATCAGACGGAAGTCACGGCGTGGACCGTTGACTAGCCCTGGACTGCGGGGAACCCTGGAAAACATTTTTAGGACTTAAATAGACCCTTATTGAAGAAATAATATCATTAGGAAGATCAAAGAAAAATTAAATAATTAGTACAAAGAAAAGTGAGAAATTGAAAAATAGACAAAATCCGGTGTTACCGAAAAATCGGGAATGCAACCCGAACAGGGGCATTATGGTCAATCGACATCCCGAATTGTCTTTTGACCTAAATGTCCATTAAAAATAAATAATATTACACTTAGAAAATAAAATGAAAAATTAATTTGGTGGCACCTAAAGTAAATAACAAGAATTAAGGGTTAATGTGGAATAAATGAAAGTTAAACTTATAAAATGCTTTTAATTATGTTAGTGGACCACCAAACATTATATTAAGTATTAAAAAACCAGGTTCCTTCCACTATATCTCTGCATTTACCTTCTTCTTCAATTAAAACTTCATTTGGCCGAATGAAAAAATTCTCCAAGCTTCATCCATGGCCGCCCATACACAAGCCCTCATGCACCATTGATCAAGCCATATTTCCATGCAAGTGTCTTCATTAAACTTAGTCTACACATCATGGGCAGCATGTAGGAAGCAAGAAAGAGAAGTTTTAGTGAAGATTAAGCAAGTCCCAACAAGAGGTAGGTGTCCATTTTCTTCCCTTGCTTAATTAAAACTTGTGTTGAGGTTGTGGCTACTATTTTGGTTGAAAAATTGAAAGAATTACTTGAATAATTATTGGGTGTAACTTTTGGCAGCCATGGAAAGGAAAGGTGAGCAGATTATTCTCACTTGTAATTGATGTTAATTGATGAGAATTAGTGGGGATTAAAGTGCTTAAATGTATAAGAGCTTAATTACCATGTGTATGTGTAAATTGTGCATTGAAAATGAGGTTAGGAAGTCAATATGGGAGATTGAAGTATATGTGTAAATTGGGCAGCCTTGATGTGCTTAGGAAGGCCTTAAATTCATGTATATTTAATGTTGATTTAAGGACAATGAGATGTATGTTATTGATCTTGGTTAGTTGGATTAAGTTTGAGCAATTAAATTGTTGTTAGACATGGATTTGATCAATTGAGTGTGATGGAGAATTACTTGAGTTGAATTTGTATTTGGACATTGATTTAATTGCTGGATATTTGATAACATATATTGTGGCTGGATATTGGTTGTAGTATATTGATATTGGACAATTGACCTAAGTATAAAGTGCATAATGTCTATTAGAATTGCAAAAATTTGCAATGCAAAGTGTGTTAGTAAAAACAGTGTGTATTTTAGGTTCTAAATGGAATTGTGTGACTCCAATTGGTATGAGACCAATTGGAGGTGAAACTCGGCACAAAATGTGCCAACTTTCATTGAGAAACCATGCCAAAATTCTGCTTGCAAGGTGACCTAAAAAAATGACCAATTCGGATTAGGTGCAATTAGGACCTGAAAAATGACCAATTGGGCAGCAGTTAGTGTTTAGGCCATAACTCACTCAAAACAGGTCCAATTGACCTGAAATTTTAACCAAGAATAGTTAAGACCCATACCTACAAGTCTTATGAAGACACCAAAGCCCAGAAATGACCATAAGCAAGTCAAAAAGCTTGCACAAGTTCGGGTCCAAAAACTGGCCGAACCAGAGTTGACCAAATTGACCAAAAATTTGACCTAAATTGATACCATTTGACCAGCAATAGTGTAATGACCATAACTTGGTCTACTTAACTCGGATTGACCTAAAATTTTGTCCCGCGTGCAATAAGACATAGATCTACAAGTTTGTAGTTTTGACCAAGCCCGAAAACCGAGGAACTAGGCCGTCCGGCTAGGTCAAACCAGTATCCGGAATCCAGAAGTTGCATTAAAAGGCACTAAACAAGGAAACGAGTTTGGCAAAACGTACCAAACCTAAAACCCTATCGAATGTGACATATTAACGACACTAAAATCTAATTTACCTAAAACGCAACGAGGGTCGGTATATTAGGTGATTAAGTGAATAATTGAGTTCAGTGCATTATTTACTAAACACCATCGTTAGAGGCAAATTAAATTAGCACTGAAACACTTCAAATTGTGTTTCTCAGTTAACAAGGACTCAGCAAAAGGGAAAGAAATACTGAGTCAGGACCAGGAGACAAATATCAGAGGTTTGTGCACAACAACTGTTTCTTTTGAATTATTTTCAATGGAAATAAATATTGACTATTTGCATATCATTGTTTTAAATTGTGGAAATGTGTTTGGTGGACACTTATTGATTGAAAAACATTGTGAATGGTTTGAAACAGTGAAAAATTGTTTGAATGGTATTTGATGGATACTTATTGATTGAAAAGCACTGTAAATGGTTTTTGTGGAAATTGAAGTGAATTACGAATTGTGTTGCCATTTTGTGAATGAAATTATAACTTTGGAAATTTATTGGATTCTTACGGATCATTTGAATAAAATGTTTGGAATTGTTTTGACTCACAATTGGCATGACACTGATAATATGTTCCTCCTCCATTAATGGGGTGAGTGTGATTATTCCTCCCTCTTTGACTTATCAGTCTGGGGTGAGTATGATTATGTTCCTCCCTCTTGACTTCCAGTCTGAGGTGAGTGTGGATGAGTACTCATTAGATAGCTAGCTTCCTCCCTCATTGATTTCGATTATTGGGGTGAGTATGTCTTGTCGTGGTGTACAACACGGCATATATGGAAAAATTGTGTCATGACTTAAATTGTGATATTGATTGGCAACACTGTATTCTCCAGTTATTTGATCGAATGGTGTTATTGATTTGCAAAACGATATTATTCAATTATTTGATCGAATTGTGTTATTGATTTGCAAAACGATATTATTCAGTTATTTGATCAAATTGTGTCATTGATTGGAAAAACTGTGTTATTCAGTAATTTGATCAAATTGTGTATGAATTGGCAATACGGTATTCTTAAGCTATTTGACTAAATTGTGTTATTATGAATTTTGATAATTTGTGAATTGGAGTTTAAATTCCTTATGACATTCATTGTCTTGAAATCAACTATGGTTTTAAGTATCCACTAATGATATGATTTATGAATTGTGATTTAAAATTGTATTTGGTTAATGTTGTGCACCACTGAGACATTGTCTCAGCGATAGCTTTTTATTGCTGTCGCAGGTAGAGAGAGAGACAGGGCAGCAGACTAGGCTGCTAGTACATCCAGCGAGGGATTACCTGGTATAATGAGTATACCAATATTTTGCATTTTGTACTGTAATGTATGACACTGTATGTACATTTTGTTGTTGGTTTTGAGCAGTTGTAAATCCAAATTGTACATTTGACTTGTAAATTAATTATGAGTTATTTGACTTGTAAAAATTGTATTATATTTCCTTATCTCAGACTTTGAAAAATTTCTATGGAATTGAGTTAAGAAATGTGTTGTATTGAGAAAAATGTTGGAGTTGAGATTTGGAAAATATATTGAAGTGCTTTTTACAGGTTTTTTCTGAAGAACTGTTTTATCTAAAATACAGATGGGCTCTGCCAAAATTTTTACAGAAATTCCAAATAAATCAAATGAGTTAGTTGTTTCACTTCAGCTCAAAAAGGTTTTTAACACCTGTAAATAGTGCTCACCACTGTAAAAGAAGTAAGAAAAGTTTTTAAAATCCCTTGTAGTGTATTTAATGGGTTATCAGTAGACGGAGTTGGTAATTCATTAGGTATACTACGGGATCATGTTATGCCTTACAGAGGGGTAGGGTGTGACATGTTTTAGTGGTGCAGCTCAATTGGTGAGAGGCGAAGCAAACCCGTGAGGTGATATGGGTTCGAATCCTAGCTCTGCAGGGCGAAGGGATTGAACTCCACCAGAGCGGACAGTACCTTGTGAGTCGCACCGCCGGCCTCTAGGGGGGTACGCCGGCAAGATGGCCACCCAGAGAGGGGCTTGAGCTGGGGCCCGCTAAGTCGGGATGTGACAAATACAGATCCAAAAACATATTAAAAGAGTTTTAATATGTTGTTTATCATTGAAATCAAATAGATAAAAATAAATCTTGCATGGTGCATGTGACCCTAGGTGAAAATTTTTGAATTCAATGGTATAATCTTGTGTTTTTCACGCTTCCGTTCCTTCACAGACATCTAGGGGTTCCTTTCCTTTTCGTAACTATGAAACCTGCAATAAGATACATGGAGGAGTATGCTATAAGGCCACAGATGTAACACCCTCCCAGTAGCAACTCCGTACATTCCACTGTTCCGGTGACTGGTGTCAGTTCGGACAGCTAGAACGTCCGGAAAAATATTTAAACTTAAGTGAGAAACCAAAATTAACTCAAATATTAATGAGAAAAATTTAGTAAAAATTTTAGAAATAAAATATAGTTAAGTCAAAAGAGCCAGTGCCCAAGCGATGGGTAACCAGAGGTAAGTTGCGGTTCTCGCAACAAGGAGTCCTAGACCCAGGGGAAAAATTATAAAATAATTTTTAGGACTCCAGAGAAGGGTCATTGAGGTTCTTATGGAATTAGAATGCCAAGAAAATACTTAGAAAAATTTTTCAATCGGTACACACAATTTTGGCCCGTTAAGCCAAACGAAGGGCATTTTCGTCATTTCGCCTTGAGGTGATTTTTTGCAGACTTTGCCAGTTAAGTAAATAATTAATATGACATAAAATATGAAGTAATATTTATAAAATTTAAATTGAAATGTGGTAGAAAAGAAAAGAAAAGAAAAATGAAGGAAATTAGGGATAATGACATCACATGATGTCATTTACATACCCTCCACCAATCACCATTCAATAAGTCTTTTTTTAAACAATTAAAAGAGACAAATGGATTCAAAATTTTGCTGTTTCCTTCTTCTTCAGCCAAAACGTGAATCTCCCTCTTCTCCCTCCATTGATTTTCAAACAAAAGCTTCATTTCTCATGCTTCCTCACCATATTTCCTCAAGACCCCAACACTAAAATGAATCCTTGGACCTAGAGGAAGTGTTTGGAAGCCAAGAGAGTACAAGAAAATGAAGATTTAACTTGGAGAAATCTGCCCTACAAGAGGTTAAAGTGAGGTTAGTGCCTACTTATATACATACTTCTTTGATTCCATGTTAGAAGCTTGAAATAAGTGAGAAATTGTAAATTAAATGAATAAAAGTTAAGTGTATGCATCCCTTGAATTTTTGGCAGCCCTAAGGAAGGATGAGTTTGATTGTTTTAATGAATTTAGAGTGGATAGAAATGATGTTTAAGGTATGAATATGCATGGATGTTGAACTAGTGTGCTAATTGAGGTTTATGGGCAAATTGAATTGGACATTAGAGTTTTGAGAAGTGAAAATTTGATTTGGCTTATGAAATTGTTAGAGCACATTTTAATGGTCAATTAGTGACCATTTTAGGTAAGTTGACCATATTATGGACTGAAAAATAGGATTGCAAAGTGAAGTTGTAGGCTGCCCTAGGACCCGGTGAGGGGACTGAAATTCAGTCCACTTGCACTGCCATAACTTTGGCTGTGTAGGTCCAATTGATGTTTGGCCAATTGGACATGAAACTAGGCTTATAATGGCACATTTTTTCTGAAGAAACCATGCCCAAAAGACCAAAGCAAGAGGACCAAAACTTGGCCCCAATCCGGATACCACAAACAGCCCCTCAGAAATGACCAAATGAACAGTAACTGTTCATTTGGCCATAACTCACTGTAGAGTGGTCAAATTGACCTGAAATTTTTACAGCAATAAGATAGGATATAGAAAAACAACTTTCATGAAGAAACCTACCCCAAATTATGCCATTAACCCATTCAAATTATTGAACAAAGTTGAGTTATCAAACCTGCAACTCTGCAGATTTACATTTGAACAGTAATGTTTGGATGGCTATAACTCTCTCTAGAAAACTCGGATTTAGGCGATTCTTGAACCGATGGAAACCTAAGGCATGGTAGAACATTTCATATGAAGAAAGTTAGACCAAATTATGAACTTAACTTGGTCAAATTACTGACCAAAGTTGGACCAAAATCTGCCAAAACCCAAAATTTCAGCAGAAGACTGCAGTGAGCAAGAAACTTATTTTGGCCATAACTTGAGCTACAAAACTCCAAATGGAGTGATTCAAAAAAATAAATTCAACTAGACAAAATAAGGAACAACTTTCATGTTTACCATTTCTTCAAATTCCCACTGTAACAGTGCTTAATGGAATAGTAAAGTTAAGCTTCAAAAACCGAAAATTTTGTTTCCCTTGGTTTAAGCCTAGAAATGGTAATGGTAATCACTTCCAACAAGTTTTAAATACAAAATGTGGTATGTTTGGGGTGTTAAAACCAATACACCTATTTTCTATCCAAAAGTCAACATTTTTGTTGACCAATGAGGTGAATAGTGACACCAAAACCAAAAATTGGCAATTTTGCCAAAATGACCTAAGCTTTGAGAAAGTGACTAAAACCAACAAGTTTTGAATACAAAATGTGGTTTGTTGGGAGTACTAAAACCAATGTACCTATTGTTTATGCAAAAGTCAACATTTTAGTTGACTAATGAAATGAATAGTGACATGAAAACTTGAAATTCAAAAATTGTGAAACTTAAAAGTGCAAAATGCCCTAGTAGGCCTAATGTGATTGGTTTGGATAGATTGGCATGCCAATAGGGTATTGTTTTAGCGATCTTGCGAAAGGCTTTATGCTGTATTCATGGCTTTATGCCCGTATTCATGGCTTTTATGCCCGTATTCATGGCTTTTATGCCAATTATGTGATATCATGGCTTTTTAGCCATACCGATCGTTATACGTGGTTGGCGTTCAAGGTCCCATGGTATGACCGAGGCATCGCGGTGTCCAGCCAACGACCGTTATCGATCTAGTCGTCCAAAGATAGGTTACTTGGGCATGGAAAAGTATAACTGTGATTGAACTGATTATTAAAGAAAATACGAAAATTAAGAATCAGGAATGATTACAAAAATACAAAGAAGCTCAAGATCATGAAGAAAATAATTAACGAAATGCATGAAGAAGTTAATATCATAAAACATGATTAGCCCTCGACTAAACAATAAGTTAGTAATTATTCATTTCTTATGAACACAATAGCAAGGAAATTATTATTTTTATTTGCATATTATATTTTCTTGTATTATTTGCACCAATAAGCTTTATGCATAGCGTCGCTTTGCAACGCCGTAGTAATCAAGATTTGGACAGAGGCCCAGAGACCACGATTCGGTAAGGCGGTTCACGCTCGCATAGTGTCCATGTCACCTCACCGTCTGCGATGCATTGGTATGACACTAGGTGTCATTTTGGTATTTTGTAATTGATTTTATTTTCTCATGTGTAAATGAACTTATGAAATGTAATTTGATGTTCATGTAAATAATGAGAATTGTGTTTGTAAATGGAAAAGTGAATGTTTATCTGTAATTTATATATGATTATCACATGTGATGAATGATTGAGAAATGAATGGTTGAAAAATGTTGAGGTTTTGATAAATGGAATTGAGATGATTGAACATGAATATTGGAAGTGTTTTTCACAGGTTCCGAAGAACTTTTTTTCTCCATTTTTAGCTGGTACTCTGCCGGATTTTCTTTAAAAAATTTAGGAACCTCAAATAAATTACAATTTCAATAAATGAATTATATTTCACAAGTTATATTCAAAACCACGATAAAAATGAATTAAGATAAAATAGAGTGCTCCGGCACACTGAGTGGCATAACTTGCTCGGCTACACTGTAGTTGGGTAAGGGGTGTCACAACAGAAGCTTGCTACAACTGTGGTGGAAGTGGGCATTTTGCCAGGGATTGCACTAGTGCCCGTAGATCTGGGCCACCTACCACCATTGAGGGATCTGCTCAAGGTTCTATTTCCAGAGAACAACAAACAGTTAGTAGAGGCTGAGGCAGGGGTAGAGGCGATGCCGTAGTCGTGGGCACAATGAGCCAACCAAAGCAGAGTGGTGCACCAGCCAGAGTGTACACCATGCGCCAGAGGGATGAGGCTGAGACATCAGATGTTGAGGTTGTTACCTTCTCCATCTTTGAATAAGCTGTTTATGTGTTGTTTGATCATAGCTCCACACAGTCATATGTTAATGCTAGCATTGCTTGTTCTGCTACTACTCCCTGCTTGAAAATGGACTTTGATGTGCTAGTGACTAGTCCATTAGGTCAGGAGGTCAAAGTAAATAGGTTGTATAAGGATTGTCCTTTGGTGATCCAAGGACATACATTCCTGTTAGATTTAATTGAAATGCCCTTCCAAGATTATGATATCATCTTGGGCATGGATTGGTTAGCCAGGCATCATGCCATGATCGATTGTAGACTGATGACAATCATTTTTGGTCTTCCTGAGTATGTAGATGTAGTAATACACGGGGAGAGGCAGTTATTGCTATCCAACATAATTTCAGCTACGCTTCCTAGAAAGATGATTATAAAAGGGTGTGAAACATATTTGGCCCATGTGATAGACACCCAAGTGGGGAGTCCAGAATTAAGGGATATTCCTACTATATGTGATTTTTCGGATGTTTTTCCAGAAGAATTGTCGGGATTGCCTCTGGAGAGAGAGGTGTAGTTTGACATTGAGATCATACCTGGTGTGGAACCAATTTCCATCACTCCTTATAGTATGGCACCTGCTAAGTTGAAAGAGTTGAAGGTGCAATTACAGGAGTTGCTAGATAAGGGTTTCATCTGCCCTAGCATGTTACCATGGGGAGCACCAGTATTGTTTGTGAAGAAGAAGGATGGTACTCTCTGTCTATGCATAGACTACAGATAGTTGAATAAGGTGACTATAAAGAACAAATATCCTGTGCCATGGATTGATGATCTATTTGATCAACTGAAGGATGCAACTGTATTCTCCAAGATTGATTTGAGATCGGGCTACTATCAGTTGAGGGTGTAGGAGCAAAGTATACCTAAAACTGTCTTTAGGACTCGGTATGGCCACTATGAATTCTTGGTGATGCCATTTGGGTTGACTAGTGCTCCAGCTGCTTTTATGGGCCTGATGAACACTATCTTCACACTATATTTGGATCAGTTTGTAGTGGTGTTCATTGATGATATTTTTGTGTACTCAAAGAATGCAGAGGAACATGACAAGCACTTGAGGATAGTATTGTAGACTTTAAGGGAGAAATAGTTGTATGCCAAGCTGTTGAAATGTGAGTTTTGGCTGAAGGAGATTACATTTTTGGGGCATATTGTATCTGCAGAAGGTATCTAGGTGGATCCTAGCAAAGTAGAAGCTATCCTTAATTGGAAGCCACCCAGAAATGTTATTAAAATTCAGAGTTTCCTTGGTTTAGTCTGGTATTATCGAAGGTTTGTGAAGGGATTCTCCTTGCTAGCATCTTCACTGACTAAGCTTCTTAGGAAGGATGTGAAATTTCAGTGGACTGATCGGTGTTAGGAGAGTTTTGATGAGTTTAAGAGGCGTTTAACTGAAGCTACAGTCTTAACTTTGCCTACCTTGGTTAAGGAGTACACCAAATACAGTGATGCTTCTCACAATGGATCAATGTGTGTTGATGCAAGATAGGAACGTTATTGCCTATGCTTCTCGCCAGCTTAAACCACATAAGAGGAATTACCCTACACATGACTTAAAGCTAATAGCCATTGTCTTTGCCTTGAAGATCTAGAGACACTACTTGTATGAGGAGAAGTGTTACATCTACAGAGATCACAAAAGCTTGAAGTATCTGGGTACACAGAAGGAGTTGAATTTGAGGTAAAGGAGGTGGTTAGAGCTGATAAAAGACTATAATTGTCTGATTGACTACCAACCTAGGAAAGCTAATGTGGTGGTAGACGCCTTAAGTCGTAAGACTATGGCTAGTTTGAGAGTTACTCCTTTGTCCATCGTGCATAAGTTAAGGGCATTGATGCTAACCTGAAGATTGATGAAGATGGGCAGACGGTAGCTACTTGGCAAGTGAAGCCAATGTTGACAAAACAAATTAAAGCAGTTGCACAGAATAATGACAAGTATGTGAAGTTGATGGAAGAGGCTCGGGATGGCCAGAAACTAGAGTTATCGGTAAATGATGAGGGCTTGTTATATAAGGGCAGAATGCGCATTCTTGATAATGTTGAACTGAGGCTGACCATTTGAAAGGATGCACATGATTCACCTTTTGCTATGCACCCTGGTGGAACCAAAATGTACAGAACCATGAAAGAGCACTATTGGTGGAGGGGAATAAAGAAGGACATTGCATGTAACACCCCCATTTGTATAGCCTGGTATATTTCACTGTTCCAGTGACCGGAGTCGGTCCGGACAATTAAAGAGATTAGAACCCCACTTAAGACAACTAGTGAAGCCATAAACACAAATAATTAGTAATGTTCAATTAGTTGAGTTTAAATAAGAAAAACAGAACATAAGAAGTTAAACGAGCCGAGAGTCACAGCGATGGGTGACCTTCTTGGGAACGACTGCGAAGTCATTTTAAACTCAAATTTCGAACCGTAAAAAGTGACGCTGCGATCTTTAGGACCCTTATAAACACAGTGGAAAAGAGAAAATCATGAAAAGAACGTTAAGCTACCAAATAATTAGGTCGAGAGCGGAAGAAATATTGGATTATTTGCAAACCGGTTGAATGGCGAGGCAATTTGGTCAATTGACCCCAAGAGTCGACTCGACCTAATCACAAATAAAATCAGAGAAAAGAAAACTTTGGGATCGAGAATTAAATTAAAGAACTAATAAAAAAAGAAGAGAAAATGAAAAAGGTGTAGGGAGATAACATCATGCATGACATCATGCATGATGCCATAAAGAATATAATTAATAAATTTACTTAAATTGATTTTTGGTCTTCTTAAGACATAAAAGAAAAGAAAAAAAAAACACAAAAGTCTTCTTCAAAAAACGTCACTCTCACTCTCCCACACCAAAACCTCCATTAAAGCTCAATTTTGAGCTTGCATATTATAAGATTTCACCATAGAAAAGTAAGCCACCATAGTTAAAGCTTGTCTAGGCAACTTGAGAAGAAGATTGGTCATCAAAGAAAGAAGAAAAGAAGAAAGAAAATTGGAGAAAAGAGGAGTTAGAAGTTGCTACACAAAGATTAGTAAATTAAGTTGCAAATGAGTTTATTTCTTGTGTTTATAACTTAGTTAACTTAGAAAAATGCTTAAAATGAAATAAAAATTTGTTGAGGGACCATGAATGATTTTCAGCCAGCATGTATATGGGAGTATATTTGCATGGTTTGATGGATTTAATTGGTTATATAAACCTTAGTTAGTTGAATGACTATGGTTAGAGGCATGGAATCAAGTAAATGAATGAGGTTAGTGAATTAGGGTTTGAAACCTAGGGTTTTGAGGCAAAAATTTTGGAGAAATTGGTAAATGATATATTTGACCTAATGTGAAGTGAAAAATGGTCATTTGTGACCAAATGAGGTGTGTTAGAAGTGTTGGAATTAAAAGCCAATTCGGATTGGATAAGGTCATGTGCTGGCAGCATGACCAAAATTTCCTTTGAGGGACCAAAAATAAAATTTTACAAGTCCAATGGATATGGGACCAATTGGGAATGAAAACAGGCACTAAATGACACAATTTTCATTTAGGAAGCCTGCCCAAAAAGTGACTAAAACCTAGTGAACAAAGTGGCTGAAGTCGGAAAATCGCAGGCTGCCTCTGCACAAATTGACCAAATGAACAGTATTTGTTCATTTGGTTATAACTCGAGTTAGGAAGTCAAAATGACCTGAAATCTTACCAGTAATTAGAAAAGATATATATCTAAAACTTTCATGAAGAACACCAACCCAAATTATGCCATTAACCCAATCAAATTTCTGAACCAAGTTGGACCACTGAATCTGCAGACTGCAGATTTGCCATTTGAATAGTAAAGTTTCAATGGCTATAACTCTCTCTAGAAAACTCCGATTTAGGTGATTCTTGAACCGATGGAAACCTAAGGCATAGTAGAACATTTCATATGAAGAAAGTTAGACCAAATTATGGACCTAACTTGACCAAATTACTGAATGAAGTTGGATCAACAAATCTGCAGAACCAAATTCTGCAGCATGAACAGTAAATGTAATTTGCTTATAACTTGAGCTAAAAAACTCTAATTGGGGTGATTCAAAAAGGAGAATAAACTTGAGACAATAGGAAAAATTTTCTATGAACAAAGTTTTGCTAAATTCCAACAGTAAACTGACCAATGAAACAGTACAATTAAGGACACCAAAATTGAAAATTTGGCAATTTTGCCTAAAAGACTTAAGTTTTGAGAAAATGACCAAAACCAACAAGTTTGGTGACCAAAATGTGGTATGTGGGTAAAGTTGGAATTTCCATACCTATTAAGCCTTAGAAAGTCAATAATTTGACTTAAATAGTGCAGTGAATAGTAACCCGAAACACAAAATTTCAAGAACGTCGAGTTTAGCATGTTAGAGCTAGGTAAAAGTGAAGCTAAATTTATTTTGGGTTTATGTTAAGTTCTAGTACTGAAACTGTTAGTAGTATGCCCTAGAGCATATCATTTAGTATGTATCTTGTACATAATTTTATTAATAAAAGGCATTTCCACTTTTCCGTTTACATAATATATTTATGTGTAATAGAAAAGGTCCATTGATATTTTGTTAGAAATATTATTCTTAAGTTGTTAAGAATATGAGTGACAATATTTCTAGCACAAAGTATCATAAATAGGTTCACAATCGAGGATACTTCATAATAAGGACATGACTTATCCAGAAAGATTGTATTCATATTTGTTCCCAAGTTATTTATATGAGATATAAATAAGATGGAATGGTGAGTCTCATGCCATATAACAAACATGATAGGCACTTATAAATGATAAGTAGGTCAACCGGTGACACTTATGACAAGCACATGGAGTTTACTCTTGTCAATGTTTTGTCATAAAACATATCGATGCATATAATCTTTAGACCTGAGATATCACAGTATAGGTAGTTTGAGTTTGATACTGCTTTCATACTTGTACTGTGTATGGGTATATGGGCATGTGTTGGCTCCTACTAGTTATATATGGAAGTAGGTGTTGATCAAGATGGAATCTCTCTCTAAGTAAATAGAGATAAAATCCCATGTTCATTTAATTGTTCTTGATGTTTCAAGTTCCTGGCCAGGACAGATAGATTTATTCAGAAAAGAGTTTCTGATTAGAAAAATCTTTTAATCAAGAACTGGAATTAAAAGAGAACATAATATTCATAGCAAATGGAGTTTGACATAAACCATGACTCCAGCTTGAGTTGGGATTTTGTAACAGAGAGATTCTAGTGCATGGTAACATATGATTATAGGTTCATTTAAGATAAATTTTATTACTAATTGGGTGGCCATGGCATGCTATGCTAGGTGTTAACCATGGTCTATGAGGTTCATAAAATGATTTAGAGAAATCATTTATGGTAAGAAAGAGTTCTGATGATATTAAGAGTTGATATCATGTCTCATTGCCAATTAGTGATGAGCCTAGTAAGTCACACACATACACAAGTTATCACCTATTTAAATATGATTTAATTAATTAATTAAAGAGTGCAATTGATTAATTAAATAGGTTTGGTTTGCAATTAAATTGCAAAGTCCCTAGCATGACTTGAAACCAAATCTAGATTATTGGATGTGTAGTATAAATTAAATTTATGTTTAAAGTGTTTAAATATGAATTTAATTGATGAGAAATTAATTAATAGAGATTAATTAATTAATTTATATTTGATATAAATTAATTAGAAGAAGAAAATAATTATTTTGGGTTAAGAACTCAAAATTAAGACACGAGGGCATTTTGGTCATTTCATTAGTGACACGTGGCACCATGAGATGGTGACACATGGGATTACACATAAGCTTGCCAAATGTTTTTTAATCATGTAAGATGATTAAAATCAAGATTAAATATAGGTTTGACACTTGGCACAATGTGATTGGGTCACTTAAACCTAGAGCTAATCAAAAGGTGACATGTGGCTAGGGTTTAATGTGTTAACCTAGCTATTTAAGTGTGGTTATGAAAAGAAAAAATAACCAGCAGCCTCTCCTCTCATTTGTCAGGCCACTTTGAGCCTCTCCAGCTATTTCTCTTCATCTCTCATCAATTCAAAGAGATTAGCCATCAATCTCTTGATTTAAGAACACTAGAAATTGTTTCTAGTGTCCTGTTTACATCTCTAATCTCTTAAAAGGCAGAACTTGAATTTCTAATTAATAGAAAACGCTTTAGAGGCTGTTCAAGGGCTGCCATAGGTGTTCTTGGTGTGGACAAGCTAGAGGGACAACATTTGGTGTCCTGAAGACGAATCTCAAAGGCGCAGACACGCAAAGGCATCAAGAGGTTAGTGTAATCGTTCTTGATTTAATCTAGGGTTCTAAAATTAATCTGATTAATTTTAAAATCTTAAATGGCAAATACAGATCCAAAAACATATTAAAAGAGTTTTAATATGTTGTTTAGCATTGAAATCAAATAGATAAAAATAAATCTTGCATGGTGCATGTGACCCTAGGTAAAAATTTTTTAATTCAATGGTATAATCTTGTGTTTTTCACGCTTCCGTTCCTTCAATTGGTATCAGAGCCACTATATTTTCCATTTAGATTGTTGATTATATGATTTAATTGTGTGATTTGATCATGAGATGATTGATTCATTGCTGGTTGGATCAAGAGGTGTGGCGGCACACATGGTGAAGCCACCATTGGTGGCAGCAACAATGGTTCCATGGGTGGTTCAAGGTTTGGCTTTTAATTCTGCAATTGTTGTATGATCTAAGGCCTATTCTTTGACTAATTAAAGTGTTTAATTAATAGTTTTAATCACACAATTAAATTATGATTCAAATCAGAATTTTAAAAATTGTTTGAATGTGATTCAAATCTGAATTTTAAAAGTTGTTTGAATGTGATTCAAATCTGAATTTTTAAAGTTGTTTGAATCATATTTAAATCTGATTTTTTAAAATTGATTCAATAAAATTCAGATATGATTTTTTAAAAAATATTTGAATGTGATTCAAATCTGATTTTTAAAAAAAAAGTTTGAAAGTGATTCAAATCTGAATTTTTGAAGTTGTTTGAATGTGATTCAAATCTGAATTTTTAAATTTGTTTGAATGAGATTCAAATCTGAATTTTTAAATTTATTTGAATCATATTCAAATCTGGATTTTTAAGTTGAATATGAGATATTCAATGTAATTTAATTTTTTATATTTTATTTATTTGTTAAATTGTTATATGCATGATGGATGATCATGACTATAAAAGACCAATGTGATTGGATTTATTTCTTTTATGTTTCTTTGGGATTGTAAATTAATTAATTTATTTTAATTTATTTTGGGCATGTATTATTAAGTTTGTAATATTTTTGGGTTGTAATTTCATTTATTTAAGTTCTTGTAAATTCACCTTGGTATGCCAAGGATTACTATGTAATATTGGATTGCAAGAAGTTCAAGGAGGTCAAGAGCATTGGTGGGACCAGTGGGAGGAATTCAATATCAAGTGTTGATTATGTACTCCTTCAGCAACTCTTGTAAAATGAATGAATGAAATGCACCTAGGAATGCCCTGATTCAATTCTTGGTGGCTCAGAATTGAATCCCTTAGAAAGTCCGTGATCATACCATATTTACTGCTTATCCATGAATGCATGAGATGTATGGGAATGTATGCAATTATATGATATATGCATGCTAAATGGATAATGTGCAAAGTGAGACCTTAATAGTAATAAGGATGGCTATAAAATCTTCCAAACAAATGATTAAGTTGGAAATGCTATAATTAAAGTAATTATAACATAAGCCCTCCATTGGGGCAATTATTTTAAGAAATTTTAAATAGTTGCATGAGATGCAATTAATTTAAGAGATTTTCTTAAGAATAATTGTTAAGCATGAGATGTTGTAAATATGTAAATGGTTTGGTGGCCAATATTGGATGTACGAGGACATTAAAATGATTTGCATAATTACTGACTCAATGGGATCAACTTAACTAATGCAAGATAAGTCAATAATGGATGTACCTGAGATTTTGAGCATTAGGGGCTAGGTAAAGGATTGAACCTCACATGAGATGTGATGGGCAAGGAGTTGCTCACTTATAGTTTATTGTAATTCCAATAATGGATGTACCTGAGGATGATCAATAGAATTATAAGAATTCAATCACCCACTAGAAATCCATCCAACTAGGATTTCCGTTTTCTACTTTGGAAGTGTAGGATTCGCAAAGTTAGTGGGAGGACCAATTTGATTAAAAGACCATAATCATTTTGGTTAATTACATGATACATTTATTAATTAATCTGGTTATTTCTGCAATTAATTTTCTGATATTAATGAGCACAAAACAACCACCACCATCCAATATCCTTGCAAGCATACTTGATCACAATAGGTTGACAGGACTTAATCATTCGATTGGCTAAGAAATTTGAAACTTGTCCTGAACCTTGAACATATAGGATATGTTTTAGATTCAAATGTTCCTGGTCCCTTACCTCCAGAGGCCACACAAGAGGAACATGAAACTTTGGACAAGTGGAAGGAGCATGATATGAGAGCTAAGTGTTACATGCTTGCTTCCATGAGTAATGAGTTACATAAGCAACATGAGAACATGCAGAGTGTGAGTGAGATCCTCCTTCACCTACAAGAGTTGTATGGTGAGCACAGCAGGAATGCTAGGTATGAGATATCTAGACAAACTATTCCAGATGAGGATGTCCGAGGGATGTAATGTTGGGGATCATGTCCACAAGATGATTCGGCTGATTGAGCAGTTGGAACATCTTGACTTCAACATGGATTTCCAACTACAGACGGATTTGATCCTTCAGTCCCTTCCTGAGTCTTTTGGGAATTTTGTAACAAATTTCCATATGATTAAACAAGAATGCACCTTAGTTGGTTTACTCAACATGCTGGTTATTGCCCAAAAGAATATGCTAGGCAATAAAGGGAAAGAGGTAGCTTTGGTTGCATCTTCTTCTGCTGGAAAGTCCAACAAGAAGAAGGGCAATAAGAAAAAGAAACCTCAGATTCCTGGTCCTTCCAAGAAAATAGCTAAACAGAAAACAAAGATCAAAGTTGACAAAGGTAAAGGAAAGTGTTTCCACTACCAGCAGGAAAGTGTTTCCACTGCCAGCAGAAAAGTGTTTCCACTGTCCAGAGTATAGCAATCTAAAAGAATGTAATGCCATGATGAAAATCAACTCAAAATTCAAAATATATTTGGCACTTAAGATTAGGTTATGTTGCAGAAGATAGGATTGCAAAATTGGAGAAAATGGGGATTCTATCCTCATTGGGCTCTGAGCCTACTCCAACTTGTGAATCTTGCCTTCAGGGCAAAATGACTAGATCACCCTTTGTTGGACAAAGGCTAAGAGCTGAAAATATTTTGGAATTAATACATAGTGATGTATGTGGTCCGTTTAAAGAAATGGCTAGAGGGGGCTTTCATTATTTTATTACCTTTACTGATGATAAATCAAGGTTTGGGTATTTGTATTTGATGAAATACAAACATGAATCCTTTGAAAAGTTTAAGGAATTTAAATCTGAAGTAGAAAATCAAACAGGAAAAAGTATTAAAGCTCTTCGATCAGATCGTGGAGGTGAATATTTGAGTACTGAATTTGATGAATACTTGAGAGAGCATGGCATTGTTTCTCAGCTGACTCCTCCAAGAACGCCACAACTGAATGGTGTATCTGAAAGGAGAAATTGTACCCTATTGGATATGGTACGTAGTATGATGAGCTATACTGATATGCCAATCTTCTTTTAGGGATTTGCATTAGATTCAGCTTTGTATATTCTGAATAGGATTCCATCAAAATCAGTTTCTTCCACACCTTATGAGATATGGCATGGAAGAAAACCAAGTCTAAAGCATGTTAAGATTTGGGGTTGTCCACATATCAAAAAGTCAACACCGATAAATTGGAGACCAGATCAGAAAAAGGTCGATTTGTTGGATATCCAAAAGATAGTTTTGGATATTATTTTTATTTGCCTACTTCACAAAAGGTTGTGATAAGTTGAGATGCCACATTTCTTGAAAAACAGTTTGTTCAAGAAGGAGGCAAAGGAAGGCAAATAAAGTTAGAATTGGAGAATTCTGACCAACCAACAGATCTGATGGATATAAATCCATCTAGTCAACCTATACCCATTGATGAAACATCTACAAGCTGTTCCTCGTAGAACAACCGGTATCTCACCCACATTGAGATATGGGTTTCTTCATGAAGAAGAACAAGAGTTGTCTACTCATGAAGAAGTAGATCATGGAGATGATCCACTTACCTATGAAGAAGCTATAGATATAGACTCTTCAAAATGGATTGATGCTATGAAATCCGAGATTGATTCCATGTATAAGAATCAAGTTTGGGATCTTGTTGACCCACACGAAGGTATTGTACCTATAGGGAACAAATGGGTTTTCAAGAAGAAAATTGGTTTACGATGGAAAGGTAGAGACCTATAAGGCAAGGCTAGTAGCGAAAAGGTTTCGCCAAAGGCAAAGAATAGATTATGAGGAGACTTTCTCACTGTTGCCATGCTTAAATCAATTAGGATTTTATTAGCAATATGCATACTATGATTATGAGATTTGGGATGGATGTCAAAGCGACTTTTCTCAATGGATACATTGAAGAAAATTTTCATGGAACAACCTAGGGATTTGAATCCCAAGATGGTTCCAAGGTATGCAAGCTAAGCGATCCATTTATGGGTTGAAACAAGCTTCGAGGAGTTGGAACATCCGCTTTGATGAAGCCATTAAATCCTTTGGTTTTATCAAAAATGAGGATGAGCCATGTGTATATAAGGAGGTTAGTGTGAGCTATCACTTTCCTTGTCTTATATGTGGATGACATACTATTGATAGGTAATGACACAGGTATGTTGACTACTATAAAGGTATGGTTGTCAAATACATTCTCCATGAAAGACTTAGGGGAGGCAACCTATATTCTTGGGATTCACATCTATAGAGATAGAGCGAAAAGAATAATAGGTTTATCCCAAAGTCTATACTTGGAAAAGGTGTTAAAGAGGTTTAACATGCTTGATTCCAAGAGAGGATTGTTACTGTGAGACATGGTATCCATCTTTCTAAAGAGATGTCTCCAAAGACACCAAGACAGAGAGATAAGATGGCTAGGATTCAATATGCTTCAGCTATTGGAAGTTTAATGTATGCAATGTTGTGTACTAGGCCAGATATATCATATGCTGTTAGTTTGACTAGCAGTTATCAATCCAATCCAGGTTTGGAACACTGGATAACTGTCAAGAATATTTTTAAGTACTTGAGAAGAACTAAGGATTTATTCTTGATTTATGGAGGTGGAAACTTGTAATTGGATGGTTATACTGATTCTGATTTCCAATCAGATATCAATGATAGAAAGTCTACCTCTGGATATGTGTTCATTTGTAATGGAGGTGCGATCGATTGGAAGAGTTCCAAACAGAGCACGCATCGCAGATTCCACTCATCGAGTGAGTATATTCTGCACAAGATGTTGCAAAGAAGTTTGGATAAAGAAGTTTGTGACAGAACTTACAGAGTTCCTTCCATTGAGTCGTGGTTCCACTACATCGTGACAATAATGGAGCATCATCTGAGCTAAGGAACCAAGGTCTCACCGTAAATCCAAACACATAGAAAGGCGCTACCACATTATCGGAGAAATAGTTGGGCGGCGATGTAGCCATGCAGAGAAAATAGCATCGGTGAAAATCCGGTGATCCATTCACTAAGCCTATGTCAGACTCGATTAGACCGACATCTTGAGAAGATAGGTCTAAGATATTGTAATGAATGGCTCTAGTGCTAATGGGAGATTGTTAGTAGTATGCCCTAGAGCATATCATTTAGTATGTATCTTGTACATAATTTTATTAATAAAAGGCATTTCCACTTTTCCATTTACATAATATATTTATGTGTAATAGAAAAGGT